>NW_014582037.1:0-2084 GCF_000485595.1 Priapulus caudatus
CTAAAGAACTGCTTGTGCTAGTACAAATACTGGGGCCGCGAACCCGTCTACGTTTCATGCAGGAACGCTACGATCTGATCGGCGATGTACAAGCGTAGTCACTCCAAGTCGACATGAGTGGTGCTACGCTGCTAATCGGCGATAAATTAGTCGCCGATAGACAAATCGTAGGCCGACATAAGCGGGCCATAACACTGTCTTAAACGTCCCACGATCGTTTAGCGTTTCACGAAATTAACGTATGCCGGTGCGTTGTAGACGCGGTAACGGTCAGCTGTAACGATGTTGCTGCCGGCATAGACTGGTCACCTGTCTCTACACCTTGCTACTAGCTGCTACTAGATAGGCATACCCATAGCGCCGTGCGTATATTAGCCTGTGCGATACCGCGCGTAGATCTACTTGCTATAATTAATTAAACCACTCGCGCTTCAATAAACTCAAGAATCACAGATCATAAATAACACACGTGTACTTGCACACGCACGCACACACTCATGCACGCACGTGTACGTGCACACGCACGCACGCACGCACGCGCACGCACGCGCATGCACGCGCACGCACGTCTACGTGCACATGCACGCCCGTTTACATACACACGCACGCATGCACGCACGTTTACATACACACGCACGCAGGCATGCATAATAAATCGGTAATAATCGCTATCGGGTGTTGTCGTGTAATGTAAAGTGGTTTAATTAATTAGCAAGTATCTACGCGCGGTATATCGCACATAGGCTAATATACGCACGGCGCAAAGTGTAGGCAATTAAACTATCATAATATTATTATGGCGCGAACGATTTGAGTTACATTTCTAGGAATCTAGATAGGGGGCCTATCTACATATAAACACGTGTTATCTATGATCTCTGTGATTCTTGAGTTTATTGAAGCGCGAGTGGTTTAATTAATTATAGCAAGTATATCTACGCGCGGTATCGCACAGGCTAATATACGCACGGCTATATGGGCGGTAAGAAAGTGTATAATTAAACTATCATATGGCGCAAACGATTTGAGTAACATTTCTAGAAATCTAGATACACATAGACACATATGTCTTAGCTATAATCTCTGTGAATTTTGAGTTTATTGAAGCACGATTAGTCTAAGATTTACGTTTGTAATTTGATACAGTATATTGAGTATTGGCGCCATAGGAATTAGGATACAGTAATTACTAGACCGAATAATTCTGTCCCATATAACCTTTTTTATATTTTGGTGAGGGTTAGGGTTAGGGTATATAATATAACCCTCACCAAAATATATAAAAGGTTATATGGGACAGAATTATTCGGTCTACAGTAATTACATACACGAACAGCCGAAGCACATGTAAGGTGCAAGGAAGCATTTCAATTAAGTAGCCTATACCTACCGATCACTGTAAATCGAGTCGATCTCTCTGGAAAGTCGGTAGGCCTATACCTTGCTATGAGTCGAGTGATAGTAGGCCTATATATGACATCATACTATTACTAATTTATACCTAAAGTGTTCCCGATTGAAGGTCGATGGGATGTAAAGCCCGGCACACAAATGTAATTTTACTCAAGTAAAATGACGCATGAGTGTAATTTTACTCATGCGTCATTTTACTCGATCAACGCATCAGCGTCCGCCGCAAATAAGTGAAATAACGTTGAGTAAAATCACTCAAGATATCAGAAGCAGTAGACGTTCTAAATGTAGATCACGTGACTGTATAAACTGACAATGTACAATTTACAATGTGGTGATTGTTAAAACGATTTAACGCATGCGCTGTGAGGGTCGCGTCTATAGACTATGCGTCTAGATCATTGGTCTAGATAATAGGATATATATGCACGGTATCTGCGCATGCGTTAAAATTACAGTATGACGTCATGTATGGCAATCATTTTTTATTATGATAACTAATAAATGGGTGCTTCTGAGCTATTGAGTAATTACTTGTTGTTGGGACTCATATATATGGGCATGTCCATATTCTTCCCATATGGGCAGGCCCATTTTTATCCCATATGCCGAAAACCCATATGGGCCCCACCAGGGATAAATATGGGCGAGCCCACATTCAATAGCCCAGA
>NW_014582037.1:3455-5956 GCF_000485595.1 Priapulus caudatus
GTGCAACCTTCAATGTATGATTGAATAATTTCATTGGATTTCTATAGTTCACATAAAAATAAAGTTTATCTCAGTTAGATCCAAAACAAGTTATAAATACTTACACTGACGAAACTTTCGACTGACGAAAATTTCCTCATTGTAAGGCACACGCACAGGCACTTGGAACGTCTAAAAAAAAAGAATGGTAAACACAAAACGTATTTACTAACAGTTTTAATGTTTCTCTACTCTCTTTCGCCTATTATTGCAGATAACTTGCTGTAAATGCCGTTAAAATTCTCCTCTGCAACACACGATTACACCGCACGCACACCGCTGTGCACAAACAACACGTTACATAATATATTATATTCTAGTTGTTTGTGCACAGCGGCGTGCGTGCAGTGCACTTAATTGTGTGTTGCAGAGCATTTGAACGGCATTTACAGGAAGTTATCGGGCGAAAGAAAGTAGAGAACTTTGGTAGTAAATACATTTTGTGTTGATTTACCATTATTTTTTATTGAGACGTTCCACGAGCCTGTGTGAAGGCAAGGCCAGGGCGCAGGGCGCAGGGCGTGCGAGCGTGGATGGGGGTGGGGGGTTACCAGCAAAGGATACCTAGGCTCCAGCGGAGAGTCGTGTTTGTGCACAGGCCCTTGGAGGATCAAGTTTCAAAAGAGTATAAGAGATTAAGACTATATTAAGAGCGAAGCGGGATAAAACTTCGCTTTACTCAATTGCTCAATTGCTCAATTGCAATCCGCTTCGCTCTTAATAATAATATAGACTGTCTTATAGTTATACTCTTTTGAAACTTGATCCTCCAACTGGCAACTGGGCCGTCCAATGGCCTGTGGTTTGTGACAGCCTACTACTGACTCCTCTACGGTTCCATTTCCTGCGGACTGTGACTGTCTCTCCACGCAAAAGGCACATTGGTTTTATTGGGATACATGTTCTCTATCCTTGGGCCCTTTTGCGTGGAGAGACAGTCACAGTCCGCAGGAAATGGAACCGTAGAGGAGTCAGTAGTAGGCTGTCACAAACCACAGGCCATTGGACGGCCCAGTCGCAAAAGCGAGAAAGACAGTGGATTAAAAAATACGCTGTGGCTATATGCCCGGCAGCCGGGCACGGTCTTCGTTTTCCTAAACGCTGTGGCTATATGCCCGGCAGCCGGGCACGGTCTTCGTTTTCCTAAATGCCCGGCAGTTCTTAACCCTAACTCTAACCCTAACCCTAAACCTAACAAAAACGCTAACTCTAGCCCTAAACCTAACCCTAACCCTAATCCTAACCCTAACCCTAACCCTAACCCTAACCCTTGTTCTCTTGCGATCGAAAATACTGTCGCCGACTGCGATCGCAGGAATAGAACATGTTCTATTTCTATGCGGCTGTCGGCGACAAATCGTGAGTGGCAGCCAATCACCGCAGCGTGTCGAGTCACATGATTATCAAAAGTGACGTCATTAATAAAATGGCGGCCTACACGCCACTCGTCAGCAGTTTACAAAGAGGGATTATTGCACAAACCCTTTCTCAAATATATATTAAGTTTTCCGTAATCACATGAAGAAAATTTCTGCACATGATTATAACGATGTTCAGAAATTTGAGGATAGATTTACGAAGTTACATGATGTTTACTGGTAAGCGCCATTTTGTTGTTTACGTACGTGACTCGTTTTATGTAGACTGGTCCCGGCGTCAAACTTCCTCTGTTTGTGCTAAGGAACTGCTTGTGCTATTACAAATACTGGGGCCGCGAACCCGTCTACGTTTCATCACAGGAACGCTACGATCTGATCGGCGATGTGCAGCGTAGTCACTTCAAGTCGACATGAGTGTTGCTACGCTGCTAATCGGCGATAAAGTAGTCGCCGATAGATAAATCGTAGGCCGACATAAGCGGGCCTTTAAGTATGAAAGCGAATGGACTGGCGTAACCGTAGCCTCGAGACATTAAGATACGGCTGGCGTACCTCCAGCCACTGCCGGGCATTTAGGAAATCGAAGACCGTGCCCGGCAGCCGTCAGATATACGCCGGCTGCCGGGCATATAGCCACTGTGTAAAAAATTAACGTAAACACTATACCTTACCGCGATAAATAAACATTAACTTACCAGGGGAGGAGTCGAACGAGTTCTCAAATCGCTCCAGGCCGCAGTCCCCGCAGTGACCCTTGACCCGAACATAACCCGATAGAAACGAGCAGCCCTCTCAGTCTCAATCTCAATCACCTCTAATAATAATAATAATAATATTTATAATCTCTATAAAGAAAAATCCAACAAAATTAAACTAAGGAAATTTCGACCATGCTGAAGACATTTTAAAATAAATTGCATTTAATTCTTATGAAACTGTAAGTTATGGGCTGCCATATGATGGCATATCTTATGCCCACCTCCGCCCACGAAGTTAACGGAGTAACGGAGTGGAGGGGAGGTAATGTAATCGGTCTCGTGTGTGTGTGTGTGTGTGTGTGTGTGTGTGTGTGTGTGTGTGTGT
>NW_014582037.1:7079-7607 GCF_000485595.1 Priapulus caudatus
AAAATGGAAAAGTGGGCGTGGTCTATTTTTATCCTCCAATCACAGGTCGGAGCAATTCCTCTGTTTAGACGCATGTATTACCGATGGGTGGCCGCTAGGTGGGACCGGGTACCCGTCTATTCCTTTGGCCACTTGGCACTTGTGTGACGCAGCTGCAAGGATCCCATCGTAACGTAAAGTAGGCAGAGAAGTATTTAACTAATTATAAACTGCTATAACTGCTAACTGCTATAACTGCTATAATTATGGCATGCAGTAGACTATTGTTTCTATCTATATATGCGTGTTCGAATTAACGTTATTCTTTCAGTGCCGATCAAAATATAGGAACGCAATGCACTGTTAAGGCCCGTCTCCACACACGCGGCACGACACGACACAGCAAAACGTAGATACAATAATGTAACCCAAACCCAAGAGGATAGGGGGGGCAACGCGATAGGATAGGGGGGAACGCGCGTTGCGCCCCAAGAGGATAGGGGCACAACGCCCCTATCCTCTTGGGTTTGGGTTACATTATTGTATCTA
>NW_014582038.1:0-5000 GCF_000485595.1 Priapulus caudatus
CTAAGAATGAGTGTGTGATAAAATCTACAACAACCGCGATATAGGTTCATTTATTATAGTAAACTTTTTCACAATTAAAAATACGTGAATAAATTACCGGTTTTACAAAGGATAAAGAATAATACTGAAGACACTCGTCCTCAAAAACCATGCGTTGTAAATATACGCTGACCACTCATATTATTTTTTTTCCTCAAATGGACGCGATGTCGTCATCGCCACCTATATGACTCTGCAGTCGCGGGCCGCGCAGCCTATGCGTTTGTCGAGGCGAATTCAAGCGCCCGCCAAACTTTCCCCATAACAATCCGTTACAGTCATATAGTCATTACAGTCGTTTATCCTGATCTCTATTAGGTACGGACAGACTGCAAAATATTGATGTGCCACATCAAAACTAAGTCCGGGCCAGGCCGCGCGGGCAGGCGCGCGTTAAACGCGCAGCGTACAGACACAAAATACTGATAGCGTGGCTAAATGGGAACGGGTTCGACTGTTGCACGCTGCAGTTTTAGCTTGTTACGTCACTTAGTAGAGCAGCTAGTGTACATTTACGGTGAAACTAAAGTAGGGTTATGCGCATGCGTATGGAGAAATAGCACCGTCTCGCGCGTTATCCTCTGTCGTCTGTGTGTACCTACCGACATCACACGACCGGCTGACGTCAGCGGAAGCCGCCGTACAAACGCACTTAGGGGCGCTGCTGCTGTGGTGCTCTTACTGTTTTCTGGCGCACAGCCACGCAGGCAGCAGTGGCGCCCCATACGATGAGGCATCTCCACGGTGCGCGTGGAGGGTGGCGAGGTACGGATCCTCGCTGCCCACGCTGATGTATGACGATCTCCACCAGCAAGCAGACGCAGCGCCCCCTATACCCATGACGAGAGTCAGGAACAGACTTGCGGGTGCTGGCGAGAAAAGGAAGCGCTGCGGCGACGACGGGCGGGGTAAAACTGAAGACAGTCTTCGCCCCCTCTGGCAACGTCTCCTTCTTCCACTATTGATAAATCCTCGCTCGGAAAGCGTCTGAATGCCGTATTAAGCTGCTCCGTGTAAGGAATTGCTTGGGCACGGCGAAGCCTCGGTAATCCGGGTAGAAGTAGACGGGCACACGCGCGTGAATCGGCAAGTGGCCGTGCTGTAGGTAGTCTTGGCGAAGAAGAGGATGGCGAGAGTCCTTGTCGTTGATGAAGCTGTAATCACGGACAACACAGCGCGTCGTACGCCTCCTCTTTGAATGGCGATGAGTGCGCCATCGTCCACTAGCGCGGCGGCCACAGTCTCGACCTGCGAGGGTCAGATTCGGGTCACTGTTGGAGAGGCAGTTGCTCTTCTGAATTGGCCGCGATAGACGAGCGGTGTCAGTGGACTGGTGGCAGCCTCTTGTATGGATGTAAACGGGAAGAATGGGGCTGTGTTGTACCGTGATTGCTGAGCCAGCTTGGCTAGATAGGTCGCTGTGACGTAGTACATGAACGTAGATCAGGCCTTGGCGTGGAGAAGCGCGCGATGCCAGATTTGAACTCGGCGTTCTTAATTACACGAACCACAGCGGCCACCGTTCAGGTGAACACCGTGAGGTTGAGCGAGGCGCGGGCGGCGGGATCCTTACACACCTTGCTGGTCACGCCGGCGGTCGTAGTCGCTTGTTCTCGGTGACACGCGATTGAAATCGGTGGCCTAATAATCTGGCTGTTACGGTGATGAAGAGGAAGAGGCGGGGAGGAAGGCGGAGGAGCGAGGAGGGTGGGCCCGCCAGAGGAAATAGCAAAACACAGAGTACGACAGCGACGGAAGGCCATCCTGGCCAAGATATCCTCATGAAAACGATCTAGCAACCTCAGTCAGGGTGTATAGCAGCTTCTAACCGATGTAGCAACTTAGTTACCGATGTAGCAAATCTCTGCCACGATGTATAGCAGCTTCTACACGATGTAGCAGCGGCTTTGTCATGATGTAGCAGCCCTGTAACGATGTAGCAGCCATATGTTAAGCGATGTAACAGCTTATGTTCCCCCCCCACGATGTAACAGGTCTTCTTGTCACGATGTAAGCAGCTTTCTGTCACGATGTAAAGCAGCATCTGTAAAGATTTAACAGCTTCTGTCACGAATGTAACAGCTTCCTGTCACGATGTAACAGCCTCTGTTAGATGTAGCAGCCTCTGTCATGATTGTAATAGCCTCTTTGTCACGATGTAGCAGCCTATGTCACGATGTAATAACCTCTGTCACGATGTAGGCAGCCTCTGTCACAGAATGTAGGGGCAGCCTCTGTCAACGATGTAACAGCCTCGGTTAGCGATGTATGCACCCTTGCAGCGGTGTAGCAGGCCTATGTCCCAATGTAACAGCCTGCTTCCACAATGTAACAGGCCTACTGTCAGCGATGTAGAAGAGACCTGTCCGATGTAGCAACGCTCTGTCACGATGTAACAGCTTTTGTCACGATGTCACAACCCTGTCACGATGCCAGTAGCCTCTGGAGCGTGTAGCAGCCTCTGTCACAATGTAGGCAAGCCTATGCTCCACGATCGTAAAGCAAGCCTATACCACAATGTAGCAGCCTATGTCACGATGTAGGCCGGGCATATGTCACAATGTAACAGCGCGCTCTGTCTACGATGTCGCATCCTCTGTCACGAATGTACGAAGCTCTGTCTACGATGCAGTAGCCCCTCTGTCACGATGTAGGCAGCCTCTTTGTCAGCAATGTAGCAGCCTATGTCCACGATGTAACAGCACTATGCCACAAATGTAGCAAGCCTATGTCACGATGTAGGCAGCTTTCTGTCACGCAGTAACAGCCCTCTGTGCACGATGTATGCAGCCTATGTCACGATGTAGGCAGCCCTAATGTCACGATGTAACAGGCCTCTTGTCACGATGTAGCAGCCTATGTCATGAAATGTAACAGCCTGTGTCAGCGATGTAGGCACCCCATATTTTCACTACTGTAGGCAACTTCTGTCAGCGATGTAACAGCGCTCTGTCACGGATGTACAGGCCTAGTGTCCGATTGTAACAGCCTCTGTCAGGATGTAACAGGCCTCTGTCATGACTGTGGCAGGCCATCTGTCACGATGTAGCAGCCTCTGTCACGATGTAGCAGGCCTCTGTCACGATGTAGGGCAGCCTCTGTCACGAGTAGGCCACCGCCTCTGTCACGATTGTAGCAGCCTCTGTCACAATGTAGCAGTAATCCATCTACAGCAGGCGGCTATTGTCGAGTAACTATGGGACTGCTGAGAGCTTGTGGTGTAATTGTATAACCGTGCAAGGACGAGATGGAGGACCTGCCAGCAGCTTGCCATGAGTTGCCATCACAAACGGACTGATTGCTATTAAACTACACAACAAACACACACACCCGGCGGCACACACACGAGCACAAACACACACACACACACCACTCACGCAACGCACCCACACACGGGCACGGGCGATCTATATGCCTCTTTCCTGACGTTTTGGAATCGAGCTACTTTGCGCATGCGCACGTTGCGGCGAGCACGATCCGCTAAAATGTTAAGCGGCATTGTTGAAAATTTTCAAACCCGGCCCGCGAATAATTGCTTTGTATATATGGACATTGTTTACAATTCATTTAAAACCGCATTTAGGCATCGTGCTCAGCCGCAAGTTGCGGCATGGCGTCAAATGGCGCAAGATGCGGCAAAATAAGCTCGATTGCAAAAAACGTCGCAATAATAATGCGCAAAATATATGATTATATATCTCCTATATAATAGTGGAAAAGAGCCGAAGTGTCGTTTTCGGCGTATGTCCTCCGAAACCGTGCGCGTGTGGCTCGCGCCGAATCGAGGTGGGCCCTTCTGGGCGAGCTAGATTCCGCTAAGGCGTTAGAACGCGATTTTCCATTGTTAAACTGCTTTTTGAGGCAATTTTCTAAAAAAGTTATGTGCGCCGAAGAAACTTCGGCATTGCATCAAATGCCGCCACCAAATTTTAAGATCGCCAAATCCACACGCGCACACACGCACACACCAAAGCCAATTGCGGCTGCGCACTGCGCGCCGAGCTTGTGAGGCGACAAATTTAAAGAACCCCAACGAGAGTTTGTTATGCTGTGTGTGTGGTGTGTGTGTGTGTGTGTTGTGTTGTGTGTGTGTGTGTGTGTGTGTAATGTGTGTGTGTGTGTGTGTGTGTGTGTGTGTGTGTGTGTGTGTGTGTGTGTGTGTGTGTGCTGTGTAAGCGACGCGTGTCGTGCAATAGCGTGTGGTGCGTTGCGTGTGGCGTGTGCGTGTGCGTGGTGCGTGTGCGTGTGAGTGTATGTGTGTACGCGCCGTGTGTGTGTAAAATGTGGTATGAGTGTGGCGTGGTGCGCGTGTGAATTGTGCGTGCGCATGCCGTATATATGTGTGTGAATGATGGTGCAGTGCGTGCGTGCGCGCCGGTGTGTGCAAACATTTGACTAACGGGAGGTGTAACGTGCCAAGCGATTACCGCTCCCAAAATGCCTCTCCATTTTTTAGACGCCGTTTCGGATTGTCTTAAAGTCCTAAGAGCACACACACACCACACTATATATACGATAACCTTTATGAAATTGTGTTAAACTATTAATGTGTTTTCTCACTGGTTTTAATGATAATATAGGCTTAGCTAAATGTAGATTAAAGGTATAATAATAAGAATTTAATTAGGTACTAGCAAGCTACACTAAACGCACGCACGCACGAACGCAACGCCTGCACAAGACTGTCGCGGCGGCAACGCGCACAACACGGCACACACAAAAAAGACGATTGCGCCTACGGTGTAATAAACAGTATGTATATATGATATATATATATATATATATGTATATATGTAATGTATGGTATAGACATACATAGCATACATACATACATACATACATACATACATACATACATACATACATACCATAGATACATACATACATACATACATAGCATACTATAACATTACATACATACATACATACATACATACTATACATACATACATACATACATA
>NW_014582039.1:0-6239 GCF_000485595.1 Priapulus caudatus
TGACATAGACGCGTCACGTAATCGTGAATATGTACGTAGACATACGCGTGTGCCGTAGACGGTTGAAGTGTAGTGATACGTATAGCATACCGGGCGTACGTTGTGTTAGATGTACGGGTATACATAACGCGGGTGTGCGTACGTGTGTATGTTTACGTGATACGATACGCGGTGTCCCGGAGTACGTCTGTGTATGTACGTATAGCGGATACGGTCGTGTCCAGTACGTGTGGTAGTGTAGTAGTAGCATGAATACCGCGGTGTGCCCGTACGTGTGTATGAACGCTATAGCAACGCGTGTCCGTACGTGTGTATGTACGTATATCATTACGTCGTGGTCCGTGCGTGTTTGTATGTACGATATACATTACGCGTGTCCGTGCGTGTGTATGTAGCGTATACATACGGCGGCGTTGTCAGCGTAGGTAGTGGTATGTACGTAACTGCATAAGCGCGTGTCCCGTAGCGTGTGTAATGTACGTAACACAGGCCAGGTGTGAGCGTAGCAGCCTATGTGTATGGAACCGTATACATAACGCGTGTCCTGTACGTGTGTAAGTGATACGTATTACATACGCTGTCGGCGTGGGCGTGTGTATGTACGTATCCATAACGCGTGTCCGTACGTGTGTAATGTACACGTATAGCATACGCGTGTGCGTAACGTGTTATGTACGTAATAGCATACACGGTGTCCGTCCTATCTCTTGGGCGCATCAGACGGCGTGGCGAGTCGTCCGCAAGCGCGCTGCACACCGTGCGCCCGGGCGCACGCGGGAGGAGAGGAGGGGAGAGGAAGGAGGATGGGGAGGAGGGAGGGGGAGGGGTAGGAGGGAAGTACAGGTGGACAAGCAAGACTGCAGGCAGCGCCAGTGCGTGTTTTAGCAGCGAGCCAGGCGATAATGTAAAGTAAATGACACTTTTACGACAAGGCGACGGAGCCACTTGGTTAAGACAAATGGTCGGGTATGGGTAGAGCGGCGTGGCGTGGCAGCCGCCGAGGCGGCGGGACATGAACAGCAACGCGACACTCGTCATAATGGCTGCGATAACATATCACAGAACGATGAGAGAGAGGGAGAGGGGGGCATATAGACATCAGAGAGAGAGAGAGAGAGAGAGAGGAGAAGGAGAGGGGAGAGCAGAGAGAGTAGAGGGGTGATAAGAGAAGAGAGAAGAGAGAGGGAGAGAAAGAGAGAGAAAGAGATTGAGAGAGAGATAGAGAAGAGGGAGAGATTTAGATAGAAGAGAGAGAGATAGTAGAGCGAGAGAGAGAGAGAGAGAGAGAGAGAAGAGAGAGAGAGAGAGAAGGGAGAGAGGGGAGCGAGAGAGAAGAGAGGGGGGGAGAGATGAGAGAGAGAGAGAGAGCGAGAGAGGCGAGAGCAGCGAGAGAGAGAAAAAAGAGAGAGAAGAAGATTATTCAGAGGGCGAAATGCTGCATGTAGGAGAATTAGGAGTGAGCGAGGAGGAGACGACGCTAGCCGCTGTAGCATTCGTCTGTGATCCCTATCGTAATCAAGACAAATGTTTGTCTCATTAACTGGCCTGATGTTATGTGTATACGACAGTGTGAAGTGTACAAGTGCGTGTTCTGGCGCGTCCGTGTGTGTGTGGCTCGCGTGCATGCGCGTTAACCTCGTGTGTGCTGCGCGGTGCGCTGCGTGTTAGTGTGTCGAGTGTCTGTGTGCGTTCGTAGCGTGCGTATGTGTGTCGCGTGCGTGTGTGTGCGTGCGTGAGATGTGCGTGGCAAGCATTTACAGCGCAGTGTGCGTGACAACATAATAAACATGGATTGTAATATTTTAGATTGCGCGGCATCATCGCTCGATAACGCATATATTACGAACCGCTTCATAAAGATTCTTAGCTTGCGTCACATTAGCACTGTTACTGGAATGTACACAAATATATGAAATATTACATATTATATGTATATATATATAATATAATATATACTGTATAATATATATTATGTATTATATATTATATATTAATATAATTATATATTTATATATTATATATTATATACCTTAGTAGGTAGTATATATTATATGATTATAGTAATATATATATTATATATTAATATATTATATATAATTTATATATTAATAATTATATATAGTATATGATATATTATATATTATATATTATATATTATATATTATAGTATTATATATTATATATTATAATATTGTAATAATATATACGTGGTAATGCACTACACTATACGTTGCTGGGCGATGCTCCGTAGCATGTTAAACTTGCACTACATCTGTACTATATATTCTCATCTAGTACAATGCTCCGTGTTGGCACTACATACTAGTCCTCGAACCCTCCCTAACCTTCCGGCCGCATGAACTAACCAAGCATCGAATCAGCAAGAAGAAAGAGGAAAAAGTGCCAGGTTGGCTTTTTGCCAGTGTGTTTCGAGGCAAATGTCGCACTTAACAGACACACACACACCGGCACACTCGCTGCGCGGCTCACAACACAACACACGCCAGCAGGGCCCCCACACACGCAGAAACGCCAGCAGCGGCGCTGTCACAACACGGCACACAACGCTGCGCTCATCACACACACGTACACGACACACTACCGCACACACACGCACGCACACACGCACACACACACAACACATCACACAGCCACACACACACACAAAACACACGACACACACACACAAGAGGGGGCTGGCCCTGCACACACACACACACACACACCACACATACACACACATATATATATATAATATATTATATATATATATATATATATATAGATACTATGTACGCGAACAAGCTGTCGCTGGCGCCGTCCTACGAGCGTGAGGGTGATCACCGCAGACGCGCTGTCAGGGCGCGTATTACAGGCACAGATGTCGGCAAATAATAAACAGCTAACGTCGGCGAGGTTTGCGGTCGTCTGCACAACGCAGCAGCATCGTAATCCAGGCGCTAGCTTTGTAACACGATCATTCATCACATCATCATAATCAATCATCATCATCGAATCATGCATCATACATCTAGTCATTCAGCTTCATCCTATCTGCATAGACCTACGCTATAAGAACCTGTGCTTTCACAGCTCTACATAGCGGTATATTAATCATGAGGAATCGTAATTTGTGTAAGGTTAGCATCCTAAACATTGTCGAGCGATCCCAACCTTGTAGCATCCCACATTGTCCGCATCCGCTACATTGTCAGGCGATCTAGATGATGTAGCATTCTCAACATTGTTCACAGCATCCACCAACATTGTCAAGCATGCCCAACATTGTACATCCCGACATTGTCAGCATCCCAACATGTGTCAGCATCCTTATTTACATATGTCAGCATCCCAACATTGTCAAGCATCTCAACGATGTCAGCATCCAACATTGTCAGCATCACCAACATTGTCAGCATCCCAACATTGTTAAGCACATCCCAACTTGTACATCCCACATTTGTCCAGCATCCCAACCATTGTCGCATCCAACATTGTCAGCCATCCCACATTGTCAGCACCCAACATTGTCAGCATCCCCCAACATTGTCGCACCAACAATTGTCAAGCATCCGTAACATGTCCAAGCATCCAACATTGTCAGCATGCCCAACATTGTCAGCATCCCAAATTCGTCAGATCACCAACATTGTCAGATCCCAAACAGTTGTCGCAGCCAACACCCAATCATTGTCAGCATCCCGAACATTGTGCATGCATCCCCAACATTGTCAGCAACCCAACATTGTCCAAGCATCCCAACATTGTCAGCAATGCCAACTTGGTCAGCATCCCAACATTGTCAGCATCCAAACATTGTCAGCATCCCTGCCAAGCATTGTCAGCATCCCAACATTGTCAGCATCCCAGACATTGTCAGCATCCCAACATTGTCAAGCATGCCCTGACATTGTCAGCTATCCCAACATTTGTCAGCATCCCAACATTGATCAGCATCCTTATTTACATAGGGGGGGGGGGGGGGGGGGTGTCGGAGCATCGCAACATTGTCAAGCATCCCAACATTGTCGAGCAAATCCCCAACATTGTCAGCGATCCCAACATGTCAGCATCCTACCATTCGTCAGCACTCCCAACGACTTGTCCAGCGATCCCCAACACTTGTCAGCATCCCCCAACCAGTTGTACCAGCATCCCAACGATCTGTCAGCATCCGCAACACTGTGTCACGCATCCCCCCCAACACTTCGAATACACTTGTCCAGCATACCAACATTGTCCGCAGATCCCTACATTGTCAGCATCGCTCAACGCAGATTGTCAGCGATCCCAACATTGTCAGCATCCCAACATTGTCAGCCATCCCAACATTGTCAGCAATCCCACATTGTCAGCATCCCAACAGCTCGTCACGCATCTCCAACATTGTCAGCAGTCCCCAACATTGTCCGGCATCCCAACATTGTCAGCATCCCAAGATTGTAGCACCATCCCAACCTTGTCAGGCATCCCAACATCTGTCAGCAGATCCTTTTATAGCATTGGTCAGCATCCGCAACATTGTCAAGCATACCGCAAAAGTTTGTCAGGGCCATCCCCAACATTGTCCAGCATCTCAACATTGTCAGCATTCCAACATTGTCAGCATCCCAACATTGTCCAGCATCCCAACATTGTCAGCAATCCTTGATTTAGCATTGTCAGCATGCCCTGCAACGGAGTTGTCAAATTCCCAACATTGTCAGCAATCCGGCAACATTGTCAGCATCTGCAACAGTTGTCAGGATCAACATTGTCCAGCATCCCAACATTGTCACATCCCCAACATTGTTTCAAGCAATCCCCAAGCATTGTCAGCATCCCACATTGTCAGCATGCGTTATTTACATTGTCAGCATCCCACATTGTCAGTATCCCAAATTGTCAGCATCCCACATTGTTAGCATCCTTATTTTACAATTGGTCAGGCATCCCAACATTGTCAGCATCCACATTGTTAGCCTCCTCATCCACATTATCACCATGGTAACATAACTATAACATCTCCGCATCGCAAATATCGGCAGCTATGTATAGCTTGTCAGTACGACATGTGAAGAGAGAGGGAGAGAGAGAGAGAGAGAGCAGAGTTAGAGAGGAGCGAGAAGAAGAGAGAGAGAGCAGAGACAAGAAGAGAGATAAGCGAAAAGAGACACTCAGAGAAAGAGAAGGAAGAGGAGAGAGAGGAGAGAGAGCAGAAAGAGAGGACAGAGACAGAGAGAGAGAGAGAGAGAGAGAGAGAGGAGAGAGAGAGAGAGGAGAAGAGAGCAAGAGAGAGAGAGCGAGAGAGGCAACAGACCTTTACATTTCCAGACGTCTTATATTTACACTACGCTTCTAACTTTCTCGCGCGATATCGAAACGAGGCGCTCGGAAAAAAAAGCGTCATCGAATATTTCTAAAGAATGTGAGCGGCTTAGTTTTATCATGAGCGCACACGCTACTGATTTAATATATATTATATATATATATATATATATCATACATTTATATAGATATAACATATGATATATATATATTAGATATATATACATATATATATAATACATATATACTAATATATATATTATATATATATGATTATATATAGTATAATATATATATACTCGTTGGCAGGCCATTATTATAAACAAACTGCCTCAAGATGTAGATCTGTGCCGCTGTGTCACTATATTGTAAGTCAATCGTCATAATTATCATAATCATCATAATCATCATCATTATTAACTTATTACGTCATTATTATTCCCTAATAGGATTATAATTATAAGATAATATATCGCATACATATTAATATGAATACGACGTGAATCATCTTATAAATATAAAATATATAATATCAAGAGCTCATAAACGAGATCTCTACTATGAGCTCTTGATATTATATAGATTAGTTAGTTGCTTGAATATCCATAATTATATCTGTGTCAATGTTTGGTGCAACAAAAACCGCTTACGCTGTCACCTCAGTTTCTTTCTGAAAAAATGCGAGCGTGCGTGTCCGTGTCGTTTCTTATGGTGGCACGCACACACGCTGCCTCTCCGCCGGATTTCCTCTCCCGCTCCCTTCTTCCCGCTCCCTCTCCTCTCCCTCCTCCCCTCTCCCCTATCCGATCCGATCTGTCTCAATTTCTCTCCTTTCCGGCTCACCTCTCTTCGCTCCCCTCTTCCTATCTATTGCTTCCTCTTCCTCCCTCCATCTCCCCTGCTCCCCCTCCCTCTCCCCTGCTCCCCCTCCA
>NW_014582040.1:0-539 GCF_000485595.1 Priapulus caudatus
CGTGTGTGAATTAATGAAATGCATCACCCTTAATGGTTAATCGCTTTTTTGCGTCCATCCCACATTACACGCGTATTTTGAGGCCGAAATTCATTGCGGTTCGATTAAAGTCGAATCAAGATTCATTTCGCAGACTCAGGTTACGTAAATATAATGATTTGCTGAGTCATTCACTTGCGCGTTAACATCACAGTACAACTACACCGCTTCCATCCTGCGAAGCTGTCTACGCGTATGATGCATCTATATAGCTCTGATTAAGTTCACAGATGTCTGTCTAGATTCTAGATGTGTGCACGCGGGAGCCTACGTGCTTGTAGAAGCTTGTTACTTTGCGGTGCAAGAACATAATTTTCTTGGAGGCCTACAGTTCAGTAAGAAAGCTTACTGCTAATAGGTTTAAATAGAACAGCCTCGAAAACATTTTCCTCCGATGTAGACTTTCTCGTAAATGCGCGTTCTGACATCCAGGCGAATAATTACAATCTGATGTGGTTGGGGTAGCGGGCCCGTTGTTTAATCTAGGTTGTCCTACATAC
>NW_014582040.1:2081-2602 GCF_000485595.1 Priapulus caudatus
CTCTCTCTCTCTCTCTCTCTCTCTCTCTCTCTCTCTCTTTCCCTCTCTCACCCTCTCACTCTCTCTCTCTCTCCCTTCCCTCTCTTTCCTTCTCTCTCCCTCAATCTGTATCTCTGCATCCAGCTCTCTCTTTCTTTCTTCTTTCTTTCTTCCCTTCTCCTTTCTCAGCTACCCTCTCTCTCTCTCTCTCTCAGGTGCCGCTCCCATCTTTAACAGCATTACATTTGCTAACACTTCCGCGTGGCAGCATGCAGGTTAATCATATACATTCGCGACTGCGATCACGCTGTGAACTGGTTCATCATATAGTGAAGCCATTTCCGTATCACAATACATCTATGCATCCTCCCTTAGCATCCACGCGCATACATGAAAGCTCGCTACTCGCAGCTTCCCGCAGCGGCGCACGCCACGTCACGTACACGACGACAGCGGCGAGGCGATGCGAACGTATTTTAATTTAATTCAATTTAATTCTATTCAATTTAATTCAATGCTTTCATTTCATTTCATTTCATTTT
>NW_014582040.1:2642-8820 GCF_000485595.1 Priapulus caudatus
TCGCAAACGTGTTTCAATTGGACATTGTATCCTCCTGACAGTTTTCTGCTAGAAACTCGTGCGAAGATGTGTGTAGGTGTACGAAAAACATATGCTTAGCGTGCAGTTCTCGCGAGCGAGCGTGACGTGCGCGCCGTGGCGTGCGAAATATGAGTAATTTAGTCTGTACATGCGTGTGTTCGTGCGTGGCGCGTGTGCGAATACATGTATTGTCTCAGTACATGTGTGCACTGTGTTCGTGCGTCGCGCGTGTGTGAATACACATGTATTTGTCTGTACATGCATGTGTGTGTGTTCGCTGCGTGGCGCGGCTGGGCGAATACATTATTTGTCTGTATCATTGCGTGTGTGTTGTTGCGTGCGATGGCGCGTGTGTGAATAGCATTAATTGTCTGTACATGCTGTGTGTGTGTTCGGCGTGCGCGTGTGCGGATACATTGTATTTGTCTGTACATGCGTGGTGTTTCGTGCGTGCGCGTGTGCTGCGTGCGTTCCTTACCGCGCGTGCGTGTGTGCGTGCGTTCGTGCGTCCGCGTACTGTTGGTGCGTGCGTGTTCGTGCGCTGCCTGCGGTGCGTGAGTGTGCGTGCGTTCGTGCCCGCCGCGTGAGTGTGTGCGTGCGTTCGTGCGCGCAGCAGTGAGTGGTGCGTGAAGTACGTGCGGCGCGCCGTGCGTGTGTGTGTGCGTGGGCCGTGTGTGCGTGCGTGTGTGCCGTGCGCTTCGTGCGCGCGCCGGTAGCGGTGCTGTGCGTGCGTTTTGTTGGCTGCGCCGTGCGTGTGTCGTGCGTTTCGTAGCGCGCGCGTGCGTGTGTGCGACGTTCGTGGCGTGCGCGTACGTGTGTGCGTGCGTTCCTGCGCGCGTGTGCGTGTGTGCGTGCGTTCGTGGCGCTCGCCGCAGTGCGTGTGCTGCGTCACCCGCCGGTGCGCGTGCGTGTGTGGCGTGGCGTGTGTGCGTGGCGTTCGTAGCGTGCGCGTGCGTGTGTCGTGTGTGTGCCGTAGCGTAATCGTGCCGCGCATGCGTGCGTGTGCGTGGCTGTGTTGCGTGGCGTTCGTGCGCGCGCGTGCGTGTGTTGCGTGCGTTTGGTTCGCGCGCGGTGCGTGTGTGCGTGCTTTAGGCGTGCGCCGTGCGTGTGTGCGTGCGTTCGTGCGTGCGCAGTGCCGTGTGTGCGTGCGTTCTGCGTGTGTGCGTGCGTGTGTGCGTGCGTTCGTGGGCGTGCTCGTGCGTGTGTGCGTGCCGTTCGTGCGCGCGCGTGTGCGTGTGTGCGCTGCGTTCGTGCCGTGTGTGCCGTGCGGTTCGTGCGCGCAGCTGCCGTGATGTGCGTGCGGTCGTGCGTGCGCGTGCGTGATGTGCGTCCCGTCGTGCGCGTGTGTGCGGCGTTCGTGCGCGCGCGTTGCGTGTGTTGGTGCAGTTCTGTGCGCGTGGTGTGCGTGCCGTCGTGTATGCGTGCGTTCCTGCGCGCCGCGTGCGTGTGTCGTGCGTCGTGCTCGCGGCTGCGTGGTGTGCGTGCGTTCTGTGCGCAGCGCGTGCGTGTGTGCGTGCCGTGTGTGCGTGGCGTTCGTGCGCGCGCGTGCGTGTGTGCGTGCGTTGTGCGTGCGCCGTGCGTTGTGGTGCGTGCGTTCGTGCGTGCGCGTCTGCGGTGTGCTGTCCGTCGTGCGCGTGTGTCGTGCGTTCGTGCGCGCGCGCGGTGCGTGTGTGCGTGCGTTCTGCGTGTGTGCGTTGCGTTCGTGCGCGCGCGTGCGTGTGTGCGTGCGTATCGTGCGTGTGTGCGTGCGTGCGTGTTGCGTGCGTGCGCGCTGCGTGCGTTCGTGGCGTGTGTGCGCAGCGCGTGCGTGTGCGCGTGGCGTTCGTGGTGTGTGCGTTCGGTGCGTGTGTGCGTGCGTCGCGTGCGTTGTGTGCGTCTCGTTGCGTAGTGTGCTGTGCGTTGCGTGCGTTGCGTGGCGTGCGTGCGTGGCGTGGCGTGCGTGCGTGCGTTGTGCCGTGCGTTGTGCGTTCAGTGCCGCGCGTGGCGCTTGTGTGCGCGTTTGCGGTGCAGTGTGTGCGTGCGTCCGCGCGTCGTGCGCGTGCGCGTGCGTTGTGTGCGGTCGTTCGTGCGTGTGTGCCGTGCGCTTTCGTGCGTGTTGTTCGTGCACGTGACCTACGATAAAATCTCATAATCATACGTTGTTTGTACTTGCATGCCGAGTGAGGCTGGGTGTGCTAGCTACACAGCCCCGACCCAGCGCCAGTTGCAACGATCCAACACACAACGATCCCAACACGCATGAATTCGCACCGAATGAAATCGATCAACACATGCAACGATTCAACACTCATGCAAACGATCCAACATTCCATGAAATCGATCCAACGACCATGCAACGATCCAACCACCATTGCAACGCATCCACACCATTATGCACGATTCACACCAATGCAACGATCCAACATCATACAACGATTCAACACCATGCAACGATCCAACATCATACAACGTATGTGGCGGACACCATGCAACGATCGAAACAGGCAATGTAACGATACAGCATCATCTCACGATACGCAGCATGGCAACGTTCTAGAACCACGTAATGATCCCGCCCCACTGTAACGATGACAGCAGCACGTAACCAACCGGCATCATGTAACAACCAGTGCAATGTAAACAAACATCACTAACAAACATCATCAACACAACATCGATCAACGAACATCAACAACAAACATCATCAACAAACATCAACACAAACATCACATTCAAAACAAACATCTATCAACAACATCAACTAACAAACAGTCAACAACAAACATCCACAACAAACATCATCAAAAACATCAACACAAACATCAACAACAACACATTCAACAACAAACATCATCAAAAACATCCACACAACAAGTGTATATTCTGCATAGAGGAGCACGTGTATCGCCTCAAACACCTAACAGCTAGCGCATGTCCCTGTGAAGCGAAACGGACGACACAATGTGAAGGACGCATCTGCTATGTGCGACTTCGGTCAACATGTTAGTAGGAGCTCGGCGCCACGATCAAAAGCGATGGCTCTGTGGACATGACAATGCTCCCGTACAATCTCCGCCCGCAGCGAGAGAGCAGTTAGCCCGAATATCGGAAAGCCACGTCACTCTGCGTGACAATTTACCTGTAACACACCTGCTGCTGTGACAGTGGGCAACTTGTTAACACACCTGCTGCTGTGACAGTGTCACTGTGAACACAGCGTTACCTGGCAGAACGACGTGTGACCACTACGTTACCCTGCCATAGCACGTGTGGTCCGGTGTGGAACTACAGCGAATACCTGCCATACACATGAACACAGAGTTACTGCCATACACAATGTGACCACTACGTTACCTGGTGTACACACGTCGTGACCCAGAGTTATCGTAACTAAGTGATCGTTGCTGGCAGCTAGCGGCGACGCCTGTTGTCATAAGCGACGCGGCATGGCCTGACAAGACTTCCGCTTCGACGGATAAATCGGGTGTTCCGCTTCCGCGATCAGCAAGACTGGGCTCGATGGTTTAGCAGGGAGGAGTGGAGGGGAAGAGGAGGAGGAGGGAAAAAAAGAAGGAGGAGGAAGAGAGGTGATGTAAGGAGGAGGTGGAGGTGGAGGAGGAGGAGAGATAAAGGGAGTAGGAGGAGAGGAGGTGGTGGCGCGTTGCTGCGGTCGCCCTGGCTGCACCCTGGCGCCGCCTGGCCGCAGCAGGAGAACACGCTCATGCCAGCGCCCTCTCTGATCCGGGAATTCCGGTCCCGGATCGCTCACTCGTGGATCGGTTTTTTGACTCCTTGGATCTCCTCTGGCTGAACGTGCGCGGGGAGACACGCATGGGCAGTCCGGAACCGGTGAAGCACGCGCGCGACAACAGCGAGGACGACAGTGATGACGATGACGCGCTACACTCGCCGATTCCGATCGTCAGCATTCGCGCCGACGACGACGACGACGACGACGACCGCGCGAGGCGACGGCAGCAGAGAACCGGGCCGCCGCGCCATCTATCGGCGATAAACGACACTACTCGGCGGGTGACTGTTAGTGAGCTGGATCTATGCAGCAGCGCCTTCGTGCGACCCCTCCTCTGCGTCAGTCCGACAGCTGCCACCGTGCCAACGTCCGACGCGCTCCACTGCGCGTCGCGCTGGACTCCCGGTGACGTCAGCAGCGGCCCGACGACGTGCAACGGTGCGGCGGTGGCGCCATCTGCGAAGGCGAGTTCGACGAAGGCCGTCGGGAGTCGGCACACGATGATGACGTTACCAGTGACGTCACTGGCGATGCAGACGCGACGAGGGAGGCCAGCGCGGCTCTCTCCCATAGACACGACAAAGAAGCGAGGCTGCTGACGAGGAAGGTGACGTCAGCAAGGTCAAGAAGGTGACGTCAGCAGGGTCAAGAAGGTGACGTCAGCAGGGTCAAGAAGGTGACGTCAGCAAGTTCAGGAAAGTGACGTAAGCAAGATCAGGAAGGTGACGTCAGGAAGGTCAGAGGGTCAAAGCCGCCTTTATGGTGACTTCGTCAATGCAGAGCCAATGACACGTTCAAGCATTAACACAGGTTCTAACCCTAAAACTTAAGCAGGGCCAGCCATTGACGCGGGTTCTAACCCTGCCCTCTGTTTAGGGATTGGGTTGTTGATTAGGCTCCTAGCGTCTGAATATCAGCCTATCTTTATCTAATGATAGGAACTGAATGTATTACCTTATCATCCCCTTGTCATAGACACCGAATGTCAGCCCGGGACATGGATTGAATATCTGCAGTCAATCCGTCGTCCTGAAACGACACTACATGTCTAGATAATGGGTGTGGGAAATGTAGTTAAGGCCCCTATCAGAGTACCGGCCAGTAGTCTATGATATATATATATATGTGATAATGTAACGCGAATCGAGATTGCGTGAATTCGCCTTCAAAGGGGTATTATTACTATATCGAGACCGGCAAGATGGTAAATTCTTTAAGTTTAGTTTTATAAAACTCTGTCGCAATATATTATATTATATTATATTAGGCTATATTATATTATATTATATTATACTATATTATATTAGGCTATATTATATTATATTATTTTACATTATTTTACATTATTTTGTATTATTGTATTTTTTGCTATATAGGTGTATACCTAAATGGTTTATAGACCGGTGTTGATGTCGGTGACGTTGTACACTCTCTGCTCTACACCGATAGGCTGACGTATGTTGACGTCATGATTCAGGCTTAGCTATCATTGGTTCGACATATCAGTTAAACAATAGACTGTGTTACGTGATATATAAAATAATCAGGAGTCTATCAATAGACTATTGATAGACTCCTGATATAATATTAAATGCAAGATAGATCCATATATTTATATATATTATATAATATAATATATATATATATATATATAAAATATGGATCTATCTTGCATTTAATCATTCGTCTGTTTGTGTATGAAGCTAGTCGATTATAGTGACAGATACATAGTGTCTTCTAAATTATATACAAGTGCCATAATAAATCGTCTAGTAAAGCTTATAGTTGCTGTACTGGAAATAAATAACCTCGAAATAGAATGTTATCTAAGTTTACAGTTGCCGTTGTTACTACACTGCAAGCATATCATATAGTTAGATTTACAACGCAGAACAGTTGATGACTACCTTAAAAAATTCAACACGGATACTAGTCAATTGCTTATGCAAATATGGGTTTATTATTATATTGCCAGTTACAATTACAGAAGTTACAATGCTTTCATCACGATATGCGTTAGGGGTCTTAAACGTATAACTATCGAGTGAAAATAACTGGTAGTTAATTTGCGAATTATGTTGCAAGATATACAGACGACGATACCGTGGCTACGTTACAACATCCTTACTACTCTATACCGCATGTAACTGATCGTTGAACATGATTCTCTCGCCACGTTACACGCTACATTAAAACATTTGTTTGCTATCAGCATAAATGAATAAAGCACACGGAAAATTTGTTAACAAATCAAATCATAATAACAAGGTTTACCTTGAATGCGAGAGTAAATATGCACAGATCAAACAAGGGAGAGAGAGAGAGAGAGAGAGAGAGAGAGAGAGATATGGAGAGAGAGCGAGAAAGAGAGAACGAGAGAGAGAGAGAGAGAGAGAGAGAGAGAGAGAGTTGAAGAAAAAAAGAGAG
>NW_014582041.1:0-2154 GCF_000485595.1 Priapulus caudatus
TGATATATACTAGTACTATAATATAGATATTATATATATAATATTATGTATATGTGTGTGTGGTGTGTGTGTGTGTGTGTGGTGTGTGTGTGTGTGCGCGCGCGCTGTGTGTGTGTGTGGGTATGTGGCGTGTGTATGTGTCGTGTGTGTGTGTGTGTGTGTGTGTGTGTTTTGGTGTGTGTGTGCCCGCCGGTGTGTGGTATGGTTGCGCGTGCGTGCCTTGTGGTGTTGTGTAATGTTGTGTGTGTGTGTGTGTGTGTGTGTGTGCATGCCTTGTGTGTGTGTGTGTGCGGTGCGGGTGGCGTGTGTAGATGTCGTGTGTGTGGGTGTGTGTGCGTGCGTGCGGCGTGTGTGTGGTGTATGTGTGTGTGTGGTGGTGTATGTTGTGTGTGTGTGTGTGTGTGTGTGTGATGTGTGGTGTGTGCGTGTGTGTGTGTGTGTGTGATGTGTGTGGTGGCGTGATGCTTGTGTGTGTGTATGTTGTGTGTATGTGTTGTGTGTGTGTGTAATGGTGCTGGTGTGTGTGTGGTGTGTGTGTGTGTGCGTCGTGTGTTGTGTGTGTGTGTGTGTGTTGTGTGTGTGTGTGTGTGCGTGTGTGTGTGTGTGGTGTGTGTGTGTGTGTGTGTTGTAATGTGTGGTGTGTGCGTGTGTGTGTGTGGTGTGTGTGTGTGTGTGTGGTGTGGTTCGTTGTGTGTGTTGTGTGTGTGGTGTGTGTTGTGTGTGTGTGTGGGTGTGTGAGCAGAAGTCGTGGTGGTGTGTGTGTGTGTGCGCTGTGTGTGTGTGTGTGTGTGTGTGTGTCGTGGTGTGTGTGTGCCGCGCGCGTGTGTGTGTGTGTGTGTGTTGTGGTGGTGTGTGTGTGTATGTGTGTGGTTATATGTGTGTTGTGTGTGTGTGCGTGTGTGCTATATGGTGTGTGTGTTGTGTGTGTGTTTATCAGTGGTAACTACTAGCTCTCTACACCGCTTACCTTATCGCTACAGCGTTCTCCCTCATCACGTAACTCCGCTCGCCTAATCCCTTGCATAATGCATGTCATCGCCGGAGAGAGGAGAGAGAGAGAGAGAGAGAGAGAGAGAGAGACGAGAGGAGAGAGAAGAGAGAGTGAAGGCGTAGAGAGAGAGAGTAGAGAAGAAGAGGAGAGCGAGAGAAGAGAGAGGGAGAGAGAGAGAGAGCAGAGAGAGAGAGAGGCGAGAGAGAGAGAGAGAGGAGAGAGGGAGGCGAGGGAGAGAGGGGGGGAGAGAGAGAGTAGAGGAGAGGAAAGAGAGAGAGAGAGAGAGGGAGCAGAGAGAGAGAGAGAGAGAGGGAGGGAGAGAGTGAAAGAGAAGAGGAGGGAGCGAAGAGAGAGAGAGAGAGAGTCGTCGAGAGAGAGAGAAGAATAGAGAGAGAGAGGGGGAGGAGTGGAGAGAAAAATATATAGAGAGAGTATGATGATAGAGATGAAAGCTAAAGGGCGGTATATATACATATATATATATTTGTATATATACGACGTATGGGATAGAGACAGCCTGGGGGAGAGAAATAGAGCACCTGATAAAGAAAGCGATACAGAAAGAAGGGGAGAGAAAGGGAAGGTGTGAAGAGGAAAGTGAGAAGAAGATCTCAGATCTCCGGCGAGAAATGCTAAAGAAGTTTAAATCGAATCGGAAAGCAAACACATTAATAAATAATTTCACGCAAAATTTAAAATAACAGCAAAGCTTTATTCGATTATAACCTGAAGATCACTTTATAATCTCGGAACATAATCTCATTACCTCACCCTAACTACACCTTGATTGAATCTCGCCTGTTTCGCAACGGCATTTTTTCAGCTGTAGTAGGTTTACCCCATATAGCCCCCTACACTCCCGCTCCAGGGATCCTGGGGGCTACACATAAGGGGCTACACATATGGGGCTATACATAAGGTGCTATACCGGTGGAGCTAGAGACTTAGATGCTATCAAGTCTTACCCAGCTACTTTGGCGTGGGGTGGGGACGGGGCAGTGTTACACCAGCTACCTGGGGTAGGGGAGTGGGGCGTGGGTGGGGCGTTGGGCTCGGGGGAGTGGGTGGGGGCGTGGGGTGGGGACGGGGCAGTGTTACACAGCTACCTGGGGTAGGGGAGTGGGGCGTGGGTGGGGCGTTGGGCTCGGGAGAGTGGGTGGGGG
>NW_014582041.1:3418-3846 GCF_000485595.1 Priapulus caudatus
TTCAGCTGTAGTAGGTCTACCCGTATAGCCCCCTACACCTCAGCTGTAGTAGGTCTACCCGTATAGCCACCTACACCTCAGCTGTAGTAGGTTTACCCGTATAGCCCCCTACACTTCAGCTGTAGTAGGTCTACCCGTATAGCCACCTACACTTCAGCTGTAGTAGGTCTACCCGTATAGCCCCCTACACTTCAGCTGTAGTAGGTCTACCCGTATAGCCCTCTACGCCTCAGCTGTAGTAGGTCTACCCGTAAAAGCCCCCTACATCTCAGCTGTAGTAGGTCTACCCGTATAGCCACCTACACTTCAGCTGTAGTAGGTCTACCCGTATAGCCACCTACACTTCAGCTGTAGTAGGTCTACCCGTATAGCCACCTACACTTCAGCTGTAGTAGGTCTACCCGTATAGCCACCTACACTTCAGCTGT
>NW_014582041.1:7796-8819 GCF_000485595.1 Priapulus caudatus
ATATATATATATATATATATATATATATATATAGTCGGCTAGAAAAAACAGCTGCAGACTCACGCGCGTTGCTATGGTAACAGACGCAGCGTCGTGCACGTACTAGCCGGTTATTCGATACAAGTTCAATGTTTTTTTATTATTTTAGCCAGGGTGGGGGTATTTAACGGTCATTAGCGGGTCGTGTTGGCTGAGCAGTTCAAATATTTAGCGAGCAACCTTTTTATGCTGAATAAATTGTACGTAGCGTGACGCTCATCAGGACAGCGTCGTACGCGCGCTAGCCGGCGATTCGCATCCAGACTTGCCGAGCTCGAATGATTTCATAAGCATCTTAGATAGTTCGCGGATGCAATCGCTCGCTCGTGAGTAATTATGCAATCAAAACATGCGAGATCTAATTAGAAAGATGGCGACGCCCGAAGGGGAGGCGTTTGTCGTTGTCAAGGCGACGTTTTTCTCTCGTTGTCGCGCTGTGTGTCATCATGATGCACGCTTGTTCCAGGCGATGTCACTCAAAAACGTCACTTAAAGAGAAAAAAATACACGAGCATTTAATATGATAATTTATTATAAGAATACAGTATTTTTCGATACTCAAATAAAATATTTAAAATGTTAATATATAAAAATTAATAGTAACTTAATAATAATCTTAAAATAAATATATTCATATAGTATATTATAATATAGTTACATTATAAAAGACAAAATCACATATTCAGCTGTTAATAACCAGGATAGCAAGCAAACATTTTCGAAAAAAACTCTGTTGATCTATTGAATTATGATAACAATAGATTAATAATTTGATATATAGTATCATAGTATATGTAGTATAATTAACCCACTGTGGTTGAAACTCGACGTCAACGTAGTGACGTCCTCATGACGTCAGTCTCGCCGCGATTACGTCACCAACGCATGCTAAAACAATTATTAGGCGTGTGTTTTTATACTCGCGTTGTAAGAAGACGGTTATTCTGTCATGTAAGGTGTTCACTAGTAATAATAGGTAAAATT
>NW_014582041.1:9078-9828 GCF_000485595.1 Priapulus caudatus
TCCCCCGCATCCCTCAGCATCCCCAGCATCCCTCAGCATCCCTCAGCATCCCTCAGCATCCCTCCGCATCCCTCAGCATCCCTCCGCATCCCTCAGCATCCCTCCTCCGCAGCAATCAATCGGGCGATGGCGACCAGATGCAATCAGTCAGTTTGCGTTTCTAATTTGCGTCGTCTTCTACAAACGAGCGACACTGCAGCCAGCCGCCGCCGCGGGTGCGACCGTCTCCCGGGGCCATACAGCGTCCTAATGCTCACCCCGGCATCCGTGACCCCGGGGGAAGAGAGCGCGCGCGCGAGATAGAGAGAGAATTACTTTGTAAACATGCAAGCGTCCGCGGGGCTGCCTGTTGGAGGTTTTCCTCGTGCCGCTATGAGAAATACTTGACCGTACTGGTGTAACGGGGGTGAGCGAGAGGGCCGGTTGTATGGCCGTAGAGTCCGCTGGGGTCATAGCCACGTCGGCAGAGAGCACTTTGTACAAATCTGATGATCGAATCGAGGAACCGACGGACGGACACAGTCACACATGTGAGCTGAGAAGGCAGAAAGCGAGACAAGAAGAAGCGGAAACAGAAAAAAAAACAAAAAGACAAACAAAAGCGCGGACAAGGAAGACAGAGAAGAAGAAAAAAACAGAGAAGAAAGCGAGACAAGGAAGACAGAGACAGAGGAAAAAAGCGAGAGCAGAAAGAGGAGAAAGAAGGAGGCAGGCAGGCAGACAGGCGGACAAATAGAAAGGCAGACAGAA
>NW_014582041.1:10740-11473 GCF_000485595.1 Priapulus caudatus
TCTCTCTCTCTCTCTCTCTTTCTCTCTCTTTATCTCTCCCTCTCTTTATCTCTCTCTCTCTCTCTCTCTCTTTCTTTATCTCTCTCTCCTCTCTGTGTCTGTGTGCTTACTTAACCGTCTTGTATACGACGTCCATGTCATCCGTGCGTCTTACGGCGCTTTGAGACGGCGAGGCATAAAGAAGGCCGCAGCTGAAGCCAAGCCTTTAATTCAATCGGCTGCTCTAGGAGTGGGTCGACATGGGCGACAAATTGCAGCGATCCGATGCGATCCGATGCAGCAGCTTTCATCTGCTAATGCGACACAAGTAGCAAAGCTTCGCTACACACCGGGAGAGAGAGGGGGAGAGCCAGAGAGAGGGGAAGAGACATAGGGGGAGAGACAGAGAGAGGGAGAGACAGAGAGGGGGAGAGAGACAGAGAGAAAGCAAGAAAGAGGGAGGGAGAGAGAGACAGAGAGAGACACAGAGAGAGAGAGAGACAGAGGGAGGGGAGAGAGAGAGGGGGAGCGAGAAACAGAGAGAGACAGAGAGAGAGACAGAGAGAGGGGAGAGAGGAGGGAGAGAGAGACAGAGAGAGAGAGACAGAGAGAGAGAGACACACAAAGAGAGAGGAGCGAAAGAGAGACAGAGAGAGAGAGACATAGAGAGAGACAGAGAGAGAGAGAGAGAGAGGGGAGAGAGAGGGGAGAGAGAGACAGAGAGAAAGAGACAGAGAGAGAGAGACACACAAAG
>NW_014582041.1:14963-18688 GCF_000485595.1 Priapulus caudatus
GTTTTGATTCGTGACAGTGCATCTGCATTTCTGTGGGCACAGCAATACTTAACTGTCGCATTGTGTTCCGAAATGACTAATGCCCATCGCTGAAGTCGAGCGATCTTAAGATTTAGGCTCGTTAACAGATATTGTAATGGTTTATGATCACTAACAATTACAAACTTTGCACCGGCTAAGTAATGACGTAACGTCCGTGGAACATATATGATGGCATATTATGCTTTTTTCTCTATGACTGGCCAACGCATTTGTCCTTCGTTAAGCGGATGACTAATGTATGGACAACACGCCCATGGGTTATTGCTATGCGGTGTTCGATATGGCCTCTGTCGTATATGTGGGTGTCCTTTGGTATCTATTGTCATCTTTACCAGGTTGGTACGTCCAATGTCAAGGTTGCTTTTAACAAACAAGTCGCTGTTTTGCATTAGTAGATCCTCTACAGCTCCACGCTGATGTGCTGGTACGTGATCAAGGTTGACCTTGGGTAGAGTAGGCGTTGATAAATTTCCTCTTTGTGTAATGTTTGTCGTGTGGTGTGCACTTGTATGTTGAGATGCCTTTTCTATCTTGACTGATGCTATGTGTTTCTCATTAATTGGCTTGACCAAGGCGATGTTACAGTTATTGTAAAACGTGTTTGTCGTGTTGACCATTGGAAACTTGACGTGATGCGGCCATGATGCCGAGGCGCGCCGATGATTGACACTTTGTGTCTTGCAATCACAGTCTACGCCGCACCTCTCTATTATAATTTCTAGGTATAATACCATTAGAGCACCAAATCTCCGATCTCAGGAACTAGAGCATTCTGCTAGGCTAGAACGGTTTCTTACGATAGAGTTTGGCACAAATACGAAAATAACACGCTGTTTAGCGGACTGCGCTACGTCCTTCTGTTTCATTTTCGCATCTCCGTAATCAGAATATGCCCCGCCTTCTTTGTTGATGGACATGAATGGGGCGTCACCGACGTGACCGGTTCTTGTACCGACTGTTTTTTCCCAGCCTGTCTACTTTTTGTAAATAATGAAATGCCCGGTCGATGCATTTCGCATCGAAGAGGAAAATTTTCTGCATTTTCACTCGCTGTCGGAAGTGAACGAGTGCGTCATTTATTGAACAAGCATTCAGCAAAACACATAACACTGCACGACAGAGGTTGGAATGTTTGGAGCCAATCTTTACATGCCACATCGCCATCTCTTGGATGTTTTATAAGTAAATATGGGGATTTTCAATAAAATAATGCATTTTTAATGTATTTACCACGATTTACGTATATAAACTATATGTTAACTATGTTCTCCGTATCTTTCCTTCCTTACTTAGAGTTTTCATCGTCTTTCAATGTCTTTTGGTAGATTTTTTTGCGTTTTCTGCCTAATTATTTTCTGCCGTTCGCCCCCTTTACTCCGGCAAGTATCCTTCGCTACACTGACGCGGTTAGTGTAGCGTGTGGAACTGTCGACCGGGTACCAGTTTAGGCCGATGCCAAACTGCATGCAGTGCACCTTCGTACACGCAGAATACTCGTAGATTGAGCCCATGAGCGAGAGCGCCATCTATCGTGGAGTTTGGGCCGATGCGATGCATTTGCTGCATTTTCTGCGTGATTATTATTATGCGCAGGCACTCATTTTGGAAATCCTCCAACATTTTTACTTCTTCCTTAGTTAAAGGTGAGATTTTACAAAAAGTTTTATTCCTAAAATACATTGAGATAGACCTAACATATATGTTACCAGTGTTTGAAATGATAAATTATCGTCATATTTATTTTAATCCGAATATTATATCATCACGAAAAGTTCGTATGCTCCAAGATTTCCGAAGTTATGANGGTGTATTAAAATGCACCTCTGTAGGTGATGAAACAAGTCTTGGCTTTGTCTTCTTCTGCCATTGCTATTTGGAAATAGCCAGACTTTAAGTCAAGAGTTGAATAGAAACGTGCGTTTTCTAATGATCCAATGATATCTTGTGTAGAGTGGAATATACGCTCGTAGACAGTAGACGTAACAGTTATATAAACGGTAAACAACACTTATAACTTTATTCTAAACACGACGAATAGTGACAGTGTATACACATACCAAGTGGTGGTCGGAGACTCTCCCGTTTCTCCAAAACCCCTCTCTTTTAAACCGTGCGCGCGTTCGTCGCGACCTACAGACTTCCTGATTTGTGGCACGACTAGTGATCACAACGACCGGTCGCGACGCCCGCCCCATTGTCGAGGTTCAATGCTCTCCTTGACCAGTTGTCGGGCCTCTCTTAGACAACTTTCGCTCTGTTTAAGGGTCGGGCCGAGACCGTTACACCCGTCGTCCGGCCGTGAGAACCGGCCGTAATTCTATTAATGATTCTGTCGGCTATGCCGGCCGTCACGTTAATTTATAGGTCCCTTCTAAAATAGGTAGTTGAGTCTGGTGATGCCATTTGCCGGCCGTCCCTGACCGACCGTATTTGCTTTTCCTCTGTACCGTTCTCACGGTACGACATTTCTCCATTACACTTGTATACAGGGTAATGGATATGTGTCCTTTCTTGCGACTTTGTTACGCTTTCTGTAGTCTATTACCATTCGTCCTTCAAGTTCATCTTTCTTGGGAACAATGAAGGCTGGACTCGCCCATGGGTTATTGCTATGCTCTATTACTTTGGCTTCTAATAGCTGATTCACCTGATAATCAATCATAGTTCAATAATTAATCGGTGTTCGATATGGCTTCTGTCGTATAGGTGGGTGTCCTTTGGTGTCTATTGTCATCTTTACCAGGTTGGTACGTCCAATGTCGAGGTTGCTTTCAGCAAACAAGTCGCGGGTTTGCATTAATAGCTCCTCTAGAACTCCACGCTGATGTGCTGGTACGTGATCAATGTTGACCTTGGGTAGAGTAGGCGTTGATAAATTTCCTCTTTGTGTAATGTTCGTCGTGTGCTGTGCACTTGTATGTTGAGATGCCTTTTCTATCTTGACTGATGCTATCTGTGTCTCATTAATTGGCTTGACTAAGGCGATGATACTGTTATTGTCAAACGTGTTTGTCGTGTTGACCATTGGAAACTTGACGTGATGCGGCCATGATGCCGAGGCGCGCCGATGATTGACACTTTCTGTCTTCCAATCACAGTCTACGCCGCACCTCTCTATTATAATTTCTAGATATAATATCATTAGAGCACCAAATCTCCGATTTCAGGAACTAGGACATTCTGCTAGGCTAGAACGGTTTCTTACGATAGAGTTTGGCACAAATACGAAAATAACACGGTGTTTAGCGCAATGCGCTACGTCCTTCTGTTTTATTTTCGCATCTCCGTAATCAGAATAAGCCCCGCTTTCTTTGTTGATGGACATGAATGGGGCGTCACCGACGTGACCAGTTCTTGTACCGACTGTTTTTTCCCAGCCTGTTTACTTTTTGTAAATAATGAAATGCCCGGTCGATGCATGTCGCATCGAAGAAGAAAATTTTCTGAATTTTCACTCGCTGTCGGAAGTGAACGAGTGCGTCATTTATTGAACAAGCATTCAGCAAAACACATAACACTGCACGACAGAGGTTGGAATTTTTAGCCAGTGTTTGGAGCCAATGTTTACATGCCACATCGCCATCTCTTTGATGTTTTATAAGTAAATATGGGGATTTTCAATAAAATAATGCGTTTTTAATGTATTTACCACGATTTACGTATAGAAACTATATGTTATTTTT
>NW_014582042.1:0-8814 GCF_000485595.1 Priapulus caudatus
TAATACAATCTCTTTCTCTCTCTCTCTCTTTCTCCTCATCTCCTCTCTCTACCGTCTCTCCCACCCCTCTCTCTCTTTCTCTCTTCTATCTCTATCGTCGTCTGCCCCCTCTCTCGCCTCTCTCTCTGCTCTCTCTCTCTCTCTCGTCTCACTTCTTCAGGTCATACGTCGCTCTGCGCCTCTCCCTCTCTTATCTGCTCAGACACAGGCACAGCCGCCACCTCCGCGGGCTCTTCTCCTCTTTCTCGCATTGCTATCCCCGCTTCGGCCCCTAGCCATTCTGTCGGCCGTGCCCACTCCGTCGGTTCCTACTCCGCCTGTTTCTGCACTCCATTTAAATCATTCATGACTGTTTCTTTATTCGCACTATTGCTCACGATGGATTACCTTTTTCTCTTTCTCCGTCTTGCCCTCCTCCCGCCGCAGTAATACTCAAACCCTTTGATTCCTGCTCTTGCCACTGGTTCTCCTTTGACCTGCCATCTGGCCAGACCCCGTCTCACGTCTCTCCTTACTGCTTCTCTCTCCTCTCGTTCTCCGGTGCCAAGCCACTTTTTTCTCTCATAATAAACTTAGGGAGCCCACCTCTCTCTCGCTCTGCTGAAGCCAACCGATCTAAGCTCCGCATTCTGTAATGCCAAGAATTAGCCCAATCGAGTAGCCCCAGCCCACAATGCAGATATAAATTTATGTCTCTTGCCAGTCTCGCCCCACGCTTTTGCTTCGGTAACGAGACACTACATGTCCGAATGCCGGGGCAGCACAGCTCCCCCCCCCTTCTCTCTTCTCACGTCCTCTTCTCTTCTTTTCTATAGATCACATGATACTTACATGTCACTATGCAATTATAACAGCGTATAATACTTAGGGGATTTATGATTATATAAATTGTCCTAGTAGATAGATTAGAGTAGACTAGAATTCTTGTATAGATACGGGATAGCTTAGCATTAGACTAGACAGACTAAGAACTCCTAGATTATGGACTAGATAGAGCTACGGCATAAAGTGAATGACGCATAAAGATTTTCAGATTGAGAATACGAGTTAGATAGATAGATAGATAGGATTCAGGAAATAAAGAGTCAAATCAGATAGATAGATAGATCAGATGAGATAATTAGAGTTGTAGTGCACTAGATAGAATCAGATAGATATATAGATTAGATAGATCTGATAGATAGAATCAGATGACAAATAGCAAACAACAAACGAAATTATAATATGTTCATGTCATACTAGGTGTAAATAGGATATGGCATATGGTACAAACCAAGTTAGACCTGAGACATCTTGTACATATTAGATATGATAAGGCTGCACGTTATTTGCTAATAAGACGCTCATTATTGAGCAGATAGTGCTGATGTTGCGATATAATTATAGTCATTAATTATGGCAGATTAAACTGGATCATTTACCTCGTTAATGAAGGTTCTATTATTTAGAGGCAGTAATAGCACGTCTTTGCTTAATAAGTCCATGAGAGGAGCACATGGCTGGGATGCTTAATTAAGTGTCACTATGAGAGAGTGCTAGGTCGCTTATAAGTCATTCACTTCAGGAGAGGAGACACTGATGTTGCTTAATAGAGCCATTATTAGAGATAATGCTGAATGTTTGCTTAATAAGTCATTAGTTAGGAGATTAAAAAAATGCTTTTGGGAAATTTGTTTTTTGCTTTTTTTTTAAGTAAGTCATTATAGAGATAATGCTGATGTTGGTCTTAATAAGTCATTATTAGACGATAATGGCTGTATGTTTGCTAATAAATCATTATTAGAGATAGATGCTGATGCTTTGCTTTCATAAGTCAATTATTCAGAGTATATGCTGATGTTTTTGCTTAATAAGTCATTATAGAGATAATGCTGATGGTTTGCCTTAATAAGTCATTATTAGAGATGAAGCTGCTGTTTGCTATATAAGTCATTATTAGAGATAAGCTGATTTTTGCTTAATAGAGTTATTATTAATAATACTTGACAGTAACGCGAAGATAGGAAGGTCAGCAGTACCGCCGAAGAGGCGAGCATGAAAATTTACTAGATAAAGAGCTGAAGCGAAGTGAGACTTGCGGCGCATAGCAGAGCAGTGTTGAGGGTTCTCTCTATAATATGAGTGCCTGTTTATATAATGCACGTCACAGTTAACTTGTAGAATTAGATTTTCTCCGTAATAGTTCAGAGTATTAGTCGGCTGAGACGAGTGAAAATGTGGGCAGATAAATAAAATCTCAACGACGAGAAAGAAAAAACACGCCTGGCGAAAGATCATCTGCCACACAAACGGCTCAATATCAAGCGGTTTTCTGTTCATTTCTTTTTTTGCTTATCCGCGGGCTGGCACCCCCAAGGCACGAATTTATATATAATTAAGCGGCTGGATAAATTGAGCGAGGAATTTTACGATTATTACAGGCGTTTACGTTGGGACTGCTAAACGATTATATTAAGATGGAATAGCGTCCGATAATCATTATTATAAATAATTTATTCTTTTTAGCCACGGAAATCCTTTAGCAAGATCTTTGATTTTGATTTTTTGCTCTTGGGGCAAATTTTATTATTATCTTCTTTGTAATATAGAATTAGGCTTCGAATCGAGAGATAAAAAACGATGATTAGATGTTTGTCTCTATCCAGGTTTCTAGTTTTGCGAGCCAGGCAGCAAAAGAGAAATTCGTTCACGAGTAGTCACGTCGCGGGTCCTCGTCGCAGACCCACTCACATGTCTGTGTCCTATCCAGATCCGGACATATTCATAAACATGAAGAGCATTCTATCGTGGAGCAGATTTAGATGCGTTCGATTGATTGCCCTTCTATTATTATCCCCAAAGACGAGTAATACAGTGTGTATAGTACATAGATACTTTAAGCTATGTCGGTCACCATATTAGTAATACTCTATCATTGAGATACCGAGATATTATGAATATAGGGAAAGGTGAGTACATTATATTTTACGTTACATATTGAGGAGGTACTTAGCGTCAGATTTTACATGGTTGCGTTGGAGTTGCGTTTTCACGTTTGGGAGGCTGCGTGTGGTGGGGTGGTGTGTGTGTGTGTGAAGTGCGTTGCCGTCGTGTGTGCGTTTGTGGTGTGCGCGCGCTCACTGCGTGGTGCTGTTAAGCGCATGGCAGCGGCTGACGGTGTCGTAGTCGGCGTGTGCGCGGCGCGCGTTGTAGGCGATGTGTGTTGTGTGCGTGGTGTGGCGCCACAGTTGTTGTACGTCGTTATAGTGATATAGTCGGCTGTGATGACGTGTGTATGTGTGTTGTGCTGGTGTCGGGTGACGTGTGGGAGACGGTCGTAGCTGGGTTGGTGGCGTGCGCGGTCCACGTGACGCGAAGCGGGCGCAGGGCGACCCTGGTCCTAAAGAAGCGATGGTGTTCGCAGCTGGCGCGGGGATTAGTGGTGGTGATCGGGCGGGGCCGGAGGTTGAGAGGCAATTTTTCGTTAGGCTGTAATTGTGTGCGGGAGCATGTGTTGTATGGGAATTGAGCAAGTCGAGTTTTCTGCATGCAGCTGTGGGTCGGAGCGGAGAGGCGCGTGGGTGTGGGATCGGAGAAGGTTTATCTGCGCGCGCGCTCGGGGGACATTTTTTGAGTACTCTTAGCGAGAGAGATATGGGTAAGATAAGGGACTTCGTGTCGAGGAATCACCGCACGTAATCCCCTGGACACGGAGTGAAACAATATGACTGAGGCGGCGACTGGAGGAGTTATTTAAATTCAGATTATATTACCTCTACTTTAACACGCGCGGGTTGAGGTGCGTTTTTTCGATAGTTCGGGTACGCATCGAGGAGGTCAGTTAGCCTTTGTTTTTGCCCTTGGGTTCTGTTTAACTGCAGCCACGAAATTTTAGGGAAGGCTATAGTCGAACTTATGAACGCGCGCGGATTAGAGCGAAGTTTAGAAACACAGATTTAGTTATTACTGAGATGCCACCGGGCGCTGTGTGAGGCGTTACACGTCATTGCAAAGAACGCGCCGCTCGTAGACATTTTGCCTTTCCATTCTGTGGTCCATTGTGCCTGCTTTTGTCTCTCCACCTTCCGCGCCTGCAACCCCATCGTCTTAAACTAGCCATAACCATGGATTTCCTATGGTGTCGCTGGCTCTGGGTTAATAGCGTGCGAGGCAATTTGTACATTGTTTGAGCTGACAGACTTTCTCTAGCTCTTCTGGTCCGGGACCATTTGACTTATTCAGATTTGCTCTCGATTTCGATCAAACGAATTTCTGATAGATATTCGCAGGCTCGCCACCATGGTATATGTCAAGAATTCAAGGGGCGTGAGGGCCGAGGGTATGGCACGCTCATTTTGGGGATTTCTCCACCCGACAGTGTGAGAGGTAAGGCCCTGACACTTTATAACATGCTATGGAGGAAAGAGATTTTTATGGGCTACCGTGGTCTACTCGTGGCGGGCAAACAAACTATTCACTTCTTACATGGGCGATGAAGGGTTTCTAAGACGTGCCGTTTATACGCAGATAGAAGTTGTGGGAACTCTAGAGAACGCCGGTTCGCGCGGTCATATGAAATAAGCGTATTGCAGGTAGAGTGACTGCAATTAAGGAGTTATATAAACAGGAACTAAATCCACTCTTTTAATTTTACGTCGCACACGGAGGGGGCTCAGACATTGGGATGGAGAGAATCTGATCACAAAACTCAAAATTTTCATACACATTTTCTTGGTTTACATGACAGTAAGGTTTATGTCATTATTCGACGATAGTTAACCACACATAAATAATATCTGATTAAAAAACGACATATTTATCTATTTATTCTACAATAATTTATTCTACACAGCAACACAGCTAGTGTCATAATGACTCGTCAGTATATATCAACAGAATCAAGGAAAACAAAATCACTTATAATTTGCGTTCTGGTACCACTGACTGCTCTTTATGGTGAGTACACTATAGATCAGGTAATTTGTATTAGCGATCGCTAGATATCAGACGTATTGGTTTCTGACACATGTTTTCCATGAAAAACACATGTTTTACTAATTAAGATGACATACAATATCACTATAATTGCAATTCTTTGTGTAGTTGTGTTTTTCTTCATCTTAGTTTTAAAGTTACGAGAGGGGTTATGAAATTTGCGGGTATGTCTCGTAACTTACCTACGATATTTTCTCTCACAAGGCAGCTACAAGTCGACAGTTTAAGCGTTACAAACTGATGTTAAACTGATGTTTGTTTCTGACAACAGGGCCGTGGGTAGCTCACAATGGCTGGTAGGGGGTGTGGGGTAGGCGGGCTTGGTTATGGGGACAACACGGCCGATACGTGGGTAGGCTCAGCGATATGGGCTGGGTAGGGGGTGGGGTAGGGGCTGGGACAACAGTGGCCGTGGGTAAGCTCCACAATAAGCATATTTTGCTGCACCACTGCCCACTCGCCCCAAATTTTTTTTTCCCGCCACTTGAGTTCCGGACCGACAGCCAATCAGCGCACTCTCGAAGCGGACCCTCCATGTCACGTCGACTTCCTCGAATGCAGAGTTATTCCCTGTCAACAATGTATAAAATGAATACATCCTAACGCCTTAAAACCCTAACCTACCCCTAACCTGACAATCAACGTAACCGAACCCGTAACATAACTTATCATCCAACCCTATATATAAGACCACATTTAGATTACAAGAACACTATCTATGGTGGGTTCCGACAACTCAAGTGGTGAAAAATTCGCACATCAGCCCCGCTCCTACCTCGCACCGCAGCGCATACAGTTAACAGTCAACGAGCCCCACTATCCAGATTTCGCAGGACGGGCAGGCGACCAGTTCATATTGGGACACTGCATATTGCCAGTCCTGTCGCGCCTACTCCTATGCATAGACGAGGCTCGGTCATAGACAAATAACGCGTGTCCGTAGATGCGATGAGACTCCATATAACAGTTTGGTATTACCTGGTACCTGCGACGATCGTGGTGACAGCCGAACGGCACATGACTCTTTATTGTACCTAAAGCTATGCCGAGGCAAGGAAGAGAGCGGTCACGATTGATGATCGTCCGTATATGGACATATTTGTTTCTCTCCTTCCACCCCAATAAATCACGCCTGACAGTGTGCACAACAATGTATGTATGTGTTACACACCAACAACTACTGGTATAAGCATGTATAGTGATGCATGTATGCGTTACACCACAACAACAACTGATATAAGCATGTATAGTGATGGAGTGATCAACAGCACATACAAAACACATGAAGAACATACATTATAGACTAACTGAGGTGTTATAGTCCTATATATACGTTATATAAAATAGTTACTACTATAGTTTTCTGAGTTATATTATCTTCTCATGTGCTAGGAAACACGGCAAGAGAGATGAGAGAGCAAGAGAACGAGAGAGAAAGAGAGAGAGAGAGAGTAGAGAGAGAAAGAGAGAGAGAAAGCAGAGAGAGAGAGAGAGAGAGAGAGAGAGAGAGAGAGAAAGAGAAGAGAAGAGGAACGAGAGAAGAGAGAGAGAGAGAGAGAGAAAGAGAGAAGAGGAGAGAGAGAAGAAGAGAGAAAGAAAAGAGAGCGATAGATGAGAGAGAGAGAGAGAGAAAGAGAGAGAGAGAGAGAGAGGGAGAGAGAGACGAGAGAGAGAAAGAGAAGAGAGAGAAGAAGAGAGAGAGAGAGCGAGAGAAGAGAAGAGAGCAAGAGAACGAGAGAAGAGAGCGAGAGAGAGAGAGAGAGTAGAGAGAGAGAGAGAGAAGAGAGAGATAGAGAGAGAGAGAGAGAGAGAGAGAGAGAGACGCAGAAGCAGAGCGAGTTGAGAGAGAGAGAGAGGAGAGGAGAGAGCGAGAAGAGAGAGAGGAGAAAAGGAGAGAGAAGAGAGAGCAGAGAGAGAAGAAAAAGGAGAAGAGAGAGAGAGAGCAGAGAGAAGAGAAGAGAAGAGAGAGAGAGCGAGAGAGAGAGAGAGCAAGAGAACGAGCACAAAGAGGAGAGAGAGAGAGAGAGAGAGCAAGAGAACGAGAGAGGGAAGAGAGAGAGAGCAGAGAGAGAGACAGATAGAAAGAGCAGAGAGGACAGAGAGAGAGAGAGAGAGCAGAGAAAGAGAGCAGAGAAAAGGAGAACGAGAAGACGGAATGAGAGAAGGGAGAGGAGACGAGCAAAGAGAGAGACACGAGAGGAGCGATGAGAGAAAGAGGAGAGAGAACGAGAAAGAAGAGCGCGATACGCGAGAGAGAGAGAGGAGAAGTAGAGAAGAGAGGAGAGAGAGAGAGAAAAGCAGATCGGAGAGAGAGGGACGAGACCGACGGGAGAGAGGAGAGGAGAAACGCACGAGAGGAAGGAGAGCGAGCCGCGAGAGAAGAGGAGAGAGAAGAGAGAGAGAGAAGTGCGGTAGAGGAGAGCAGAGAGGGCGGAGACGCAGAGACGAGCAAGCGAGCGAACACGAGAGGACCAGAAAGACGAGAGAAAGGAAAGAGAAGAGAGATGAGAACGAGAGCCAGAGAGAGAGATGCGGGGAGCGCGAGACGTCGCAGATAGTCGGCAGAGAGAAGGGAGAGTGACTAAGGAGACGAACGAGAGCCGGAGGAGAGAGGATGATGGAATGGAGAAGAGGAAGAGAAGAGCAGAGAGGAGGATGGAACGAGCCGGGAGCGCCGACTCGCGCACGGGTCGCCAGGGAGAGCACGATTGGAGAGCACGAGACGAGGGAGGTGGAGAGAAGACCGAGAGCAGCAGAGGGCCAGGACGAGGACAGGAGAGCGGCCGGCCCTTGGCATCAGCAGAGAGAAACAGAAGCATCCTGGAAGGAGAAGGGAGAAGAGAGAAGAAAGAAGAGGAGCACGAGAGAAGGAGAAGTGCAAGAGAGAGAGAGAGACGAGAGGAAGATCGAGGACGCACGATGCAGAGCGACGAGAGAGAGGAGAGAGAGATAAGAGAGGACTGACGGAAGGACGACCGAGCCCAGACGGAGGCAGAGAGCGGAGCGCCGAGGCGTCCGGAGAGACGAGGAGAGAGACGGAAAAAAGAGAGGTAGTGAGCTAGGAGTGAGCACAAGCATAGCGTCGAGGAGAGCAGAGAGAACAAAGACGGGTAACGAGAGACGAGAGCAAGAACACCGAGATCGAGCGAGAGAGAAGTGAGAGAGAGATCGAAGAGAGACGAGAACGGGAGAGAGAGAAGGAAGAGAGGGTAGGGCGTTAGACGAGCACGAGAGGAGGAGAGTAGAGCGCGAGAGCAGGTTGTCAGTGAGAGGGCACACCATAGGAGAGCGGGATCGAGAGTAGACAGTATCGGCGGTCGCACTCAAGAGAGAGCAGAGAAGCGAAGAGAAGAGAGAGAGAGCAGAGACGAAGAGAAGAGCGCGCGGAGTGAAGAGAGAGAGAGCAGAGAGAGAGAACCGATGAGAGAAGAGAGGAAGAGGAAGGAAAGGAGACGAGAAAGAGAGAAGATATATATCTATACATGATTATTCGATTCTACTACTATCATACTATTCGTGCATCTATTCATCTATGCATTACATATTATAAATATTATAAATGGTCGCAGTTGGAGTGAGTGTGAACAATGGTATACTATCCAGCCACTGTATTACACCCATCTCCCATGCACGCACGCATGCACGCACGCCCGCACGTACGCATGCATGCATGCATACACACCTCACCACCACGCACACACGCATACATACAAGCAAACGTGCACGCACGCACGCACGCACGTACGCATGCACGCACGCGAGCCTAATAATGAGGAAACCTTGTCTGGACGTTGACAATGACAACGTCGTAGCGCTTTTAGTTAAGGGCCGGACACACTA
>NW_014582043.1:2043-8810 GCF_000485595.1 Priapulus caudatus
GTGTGTGTGTGTGTGTGTGTGTGTGTGTGTGTGTGTGTGTGTGTGTGTGTGTGTGTGTGTGTGTGTGTGTGTGTGTGTGTGTGTGTGTGTGTTTTATACGAGGTGTGTATATCACCGTATATTAAATTAACGCGCACGCTGTCTCTCCCTCCCCGTTATATTTTAAACACCTGCTGCTTAGACGGAGCAGCGTTATCGTCTCACGTGCGTTACGAACAATGCTGCTCGCTATGACGGCACTAACTACGTCATGACGGCAGTAACTACGTCATGACGGCAGTAACTACGTCATGACGGCAGCAACTACGTCATGACGGCACTAACTACGTCATGACGGCACTAACTACGTCATGACGGCAGTAATTATGCCATGACGGCAGTAACTACGTCATGACAGCAGTAACTACGTCATGACGGCACTAACTACGTCATGACGGCAGTAACTACGTCATGACGGCAGTAACTACGTCATGGCGGCACTAACTACGTCATGACGGCAGTAACTACGTCATGACGGCACTAACTACGTCATGACGGCACTAACTACGTCATGACGGCAGTAACTATGCCATGACGGCAGTAATTACGTCATGACGGCAGTAACTACGTCATGACGACACTAACTACGTCATGACGGCAGTAACTACGTCATGACGGCATTAACTACGTCATAACGGCACTAACTACGTCATGACGGCACTAACTACGTCATGACAGCACTAACTACGTCATGACGGCAGTAACTACATCATGACGGCACTAACTACGTCATGACGGCAGTAACAACGTCATCAGGGGCGGAACCAGGATTTTTGATCAAGGAAGAAATATAGNATAATCCGGATCGCAATAATTATTTAATTAATTAATTATTAATTAATCTTCCTCCAGCATTAATTATTAATTACTTAAATAAAAAAATATATCAGCATTGAGCAGAAATTCAGGCTGGCCTTGGCGGAGGATCCTGTGCTGCTCTGCAGAGTGCTCATAGTTTCATATATTGTTAACAAAACCAGTGGCCTGATCGCTACGCAATGATATGGGAACATAGTTGCTAGGTTCATGAAATGAACACACGATTGCTCGTTACTCGATCAAGGCAATCCCAAGTAAGTATTGTAAAGGGCGGCGAAAATACGAGAGCCGATCGGGGAAAATTGTTTCGAATTGCTGCACTTTAAAGTGAAGGAGACCAAAAGCCACGCAGAGGAGAGAGTAGAGAGAAGCGAGAGAGAGAGAAGAGAAGAAGACGAGAGACGAGAGAGAGAGAGGAGAGCTAGAGACGAAGAAGAAGAGTAGAGAGAAGGCGAGAGAAAGAGAAAGAGACGAAGATGAGAGTTAGAAGAGAAGAGGACGAGAGAGTTGGAGAGAGAGAGAGAGAGTTAGTATAGAGTGGATAGGAGAGAGAGAGAGAGAAGAGAGAAGAGAGAGAGAGGACTGCAGAGAGAGAGAAGAGAAGAAGAGAGAGAGAGAGAGAGGAGAGAGAAGAGTAAATTAAGAGACACGGCGAGAGAATAACACACACGCACGAGCCAAGAGAAGATGCTGGGTTGACAGCCATGTAGCACCTATCACTCGTGTGTACACGTGCGTCGCATACATTCACAATAGCACTCGTCATGCTTGTTCTAATCGTATATGATTTCTGCATTTGATTTTGCTCCTCGTTTGTTGCGGTTCTCATTCGCGAGCGTATAAGGCCGGTATATACTCGTACAGACACACAATCGAGCATAAATTGGATTGCGGCCAAGGTTGAGCTGAAGGAAGAGCAGGAGGGAGAGTATAGAGAGAGGGAAGAGTGAGAAGGACGGAGAAGAGAGAGGAGGGAGAGAGAGAGGGGGAAAGAGAGAGAGAGGAGGGAAGTTAGTGAGAGGGGGAAGAGAAGAACGAGAGAGGAAGCTCCGAGACCACGAGGGAGAAAAGGTGAGAGGGGGATAGCCACGGGAACCAAGCAGAGAGAGGCCATGAGCAGATGTGCAAGGGAGAGAGAGAGAGGAGGAGGAAGAGTGAGAGGGAGAGAGAAGGAGTGAGAGGGAGAGAGAGAGGAGGAGGGAGAGTGAGAGGGGAGAAGCAGAGAGAGCAGAGAGAGAAGGAGGGCGGGAGAGGTGAGACCAAGCAAGGGGGGAAAAAAGAAACGGAGAGGAGAGTGAGAATGGGCACGAAAGTGCGAGCGTGCAGGTGGGGGAGGACTGTGGTTTCCCCTTAGCCTGTGGTTGCGTGTTTGTAAGTCTACAGCCAGCGCACCTAGCGGAAGTGAACTGAAACGTGCATGGTAACACACACACACACAAACCAACACTCAAAAACTCGCCGGTGAAAACATAACTCCTGCCATGCCTCTGGCGGAGGTAAATTATTGAAATTCCCTTGTACTCGTTGACGTCAAAGATGCACTTTTGTCATAATTAGATTCATTTGTGTTTATAGTCTTTATATTGATCTTTTACCAAGCCATTGTCGCGATATTAAATAATGTTGCTGCGTTATTTGCGTTTTTTATTATTATATTTAGATATCACTAGTCTAGTATAAATCAATAGTAATTCTCCAGCTTGTGTGTAAGTAGCGTATACGTAGATTATTCGCTAGCAGGTGAGAATATATTTCACTGCATGTTTTCAGACGGTGGGTGTATTATTAGAGATGATTATTTTAGCGTCAACGCTAGCACTTACAATGTACTGAATAATGAATAACCACGATGTGCCATCGGTCTCCCTGCTGAGTGATGTGTCAGTGTACCGACCCCCCCCCACCACCACACCCTTCCCATCGTAGCTGCGATCTCTTAGATTTTTGCAGACGCACGTTACGACAGTTCCTCGCATGTATAATAGTAATACACTCGGTATATGCGCATATTCGCCGCATGCATAATGCGGATGGTATATCTAGTATAAATTAGAGTAGTAGTATAAGTTGAAGTCGGGTGATCGCGCGTACCACCCCCTCCCCCTCCCGCAACGTCACGCTGCGAACGAAATTGGTTATTAAGGTTCGGTTTCCTCGCGCTCAGTGAAAACCACGTCCATCTGAGTCTAGACTGCTGCACTTAATGAAGTACGAGGTATATACGCGATTTTTCGCTGGTTTTCCTGTGGCTTCGCTCGAAATTCCAGCGGCGCTTTATATGAGCCTTGATACTCCGATCGTGTGCAGAAAACAGTGCTATATACCAAGACAAATCTGCGACGCTGCCTTCAAGGGAGCGTGTTGCGTAATGGAGCTCCCCCCGCTGTGTCGCTTCCTCACATAAGTCGCGGAAAAGATTGACAAAGGACGCCGCGGGTCTGTGATGACATATAGCGAGAGTGATAAAGAGAGGTATAGAGAGCGAAGGAAAAAGAGGAGAGGAAAAGGGGGATGGGAAGGAGAGAGAGCGAGAGAGATAGAGATAGAGATAGAGAGATAGAGACATAGGATAGAGAGGAGGGAGTAGAGAGAGAAAGAGAGAAGAGAGAGAGAGAGAGAGAAGAGCGAGAGCAAATAGAGAGAGAGAATATATAGGAGTGCTTGACGGTACCTAGAGAGAGATACTAGAAGAGATAGAGAGAGAGAGAGAGAGAAAGAGAGGAAAGAAGAGAGAGAGAGAGAGAGAGAGAGAGAGAGAGAGAGTAGAGATCAAGAGAGAGAGATAGAGAGAGAGACAGAGAAAGAGCGAGAGAGAGGAGAGAATAGGGAGAGAAGAGAGCGAGAGAGAAGAGAAGAGAGAGAGGAGCAGAGAGAGAGAGAGATAGAGAGAGAGATAGGATAGAGTGGTTATAACCTCTTCGACGGTAGTGCTGGGTCATCCGCGCAGATGCTACCGTGCAATTCCATCTAGCGATAGATTCTTGCGCACGCAGGGCAGCGCAATGCGTGTATACACAACATACGATCACTAGAGTAGCAGAGTGACAACGACCAGGCGCAGCGCATCAATGTGAAGACAGCGGAGACGCTCCAGCAGCAGGCAGCTAGCCAGCAGCAGGCAGCATGCACACTAGTCAGCATAGGCAGCAGAGCCCTACCAGCCCACCGACAGCACAGCAGGCAGCAGCAGGGCAGCCAGCAGCAGCAAGCAGGCAGGAGGTGCGCATCAGTAGTAACAGCACAGCCAGTCCCACGCAGCCCGCCACTCCCCCACTCCACCCGACCCCGAACACAGCAGCAGCAGCAGCAGCAGCCAAGCAGTACGGCAGTACCAGCCGCCAGCAGGCAGCACGCAGTAGTATACGTATACATGAATCATATATATATATATTATATAAAACAGGTCAGGTTTGTCATAATGGGGTTTAAGAACGGTTTAACTGTGACAAGGGCTTGCGAGATTAGCATCTCTTCATCAGGTAGGCAGACATTGGAATAGAATCAAATATGCAAAGAAGACAAAAAACCGCAGACATAGCAATGCGTGTATATGATAATCAATGAGTCACACAATTCGCGGCGTTTGCCTATGATACCGGACGAGACAAAAGACCCACGCACATATGACACACGCACCAAAAACACAACCAATAACAGCACACCCCCCACAACCCACACACACCACACACACATGGCACCCACACGACCACACCGACCACCACAAACACACGGCGCCGCGCGCCATGCACACACGTGGCCATCACAAACACACCACACAACACGCACACGACGCCACACACACACACACCAGCACGCGTCATCACACAACTGCGGGCGCCCCACACAAACGAAGCGAATGGTATCGGAAAAATCCACCAGCGTATGTTAGAGTTTACGTTCATACCCCCTTGGATTAAACAAGCCAGACCCTCAGAGAATAATTTCTGCTCCGTCCATGTGTCGAAGTGACGGTATGTGTAATATGTGTCGAGTTGGCAGCCACAGAACACGCAGTCATAAGTGGTGATGCCGGTTGGTTAATGGTCAGCAACCAGGAAACGCGATGGGGGAATTGAGGGCGAATAGATCTTAAGGTGTTTCAACAAACTATCCGCGGGAAGGCGGGGGCGTTTTGTTTCCGCCAATAGTCGTCAAATTTGGCATTTAAAGCGCATGCAATGGCGTAATGAGGTTTCCGTCCGACGACGCATGTAAATTGAATGCCCGCACTAGCTAATTTGCCACGCCGAGGCCTTAGAGACCACCAAGACTATTCCGTGATAATCATTGGCATGTTATTGTAGTTGACGGACTGCAAGCGTTTCGCAACAACTCGGGTATGAGCCAGGTGTGCTCACAGGTTGTCAGAGTTGTACACGGTGCTGGTGAAACAAGAGTGTCGCGCGAGGTTGGTATCACGTCTGTACGAGCATAAAGGTGGGTTTGAAAAGATGTTAAGCGAGGTGATGTGGATGGTTTTTGAGAATTATAATTTATCAGTTTAACCAAGCTTCTTGAATTTTCAGACATTGAAGGGTGATTACGATGTAAGAACAATGGACATCTGTCTGACGGTTTTATTCAACGCCTCTTTTCTAGGGGGTTATTAGATGACGCCCGATTTAAGAAAAATATCTTTTTTAATTTCTTAGATAGATCAAATTGATTATAGCCACGGCGTGTAAAACATTCAATCGTATTGGAAGCTTTTGTGTTAAAATCAGTTTTTGAGCTGCATATCTTTTTTAATCGTAACAATTAAGAATGCGGGAGGCTATTTTTAGTGTGGCGAGGATGAGACGAAGAATACAAAAGATAAGAATGGGTGTCAGTAGGTTTAGAAAACACCGAGGTAACTAAGTTTCTACCAGAGATAATAGCAACCATGTCAAGAAAAGGAAGTCTATCAGATGATGTAGAGTATGTATAATTTAGACAAGGGTGGAAAGATGTGACATGGTCGATAAAATTTTGCAAATCAGAAAGTTTCATAGATGCGGCTCCAAAAACATCATCAATATACCGAAGATAAAGACTCGGTTTGGGTCCAGTGAAGGACGCGAACATTTTTGATTCAATGTAGCAGACAAATAGACACGCATAGCTGGGGCTCATCTTTGTACCCATAGCGACGCCATTACATTGAGAATAAAAATTCCCATTGAAAGTAAAACACGTTTTGGTTAAAACTAGTTCGGCTAAACGTATCAGGGTATCAGTATTCGGAAAATTATCAGACCGCTTGTCTAAAAAATACCGTAAAGCGATTAAACCCTGATTATTAGGTATCACAGTGTATAGAGATTTTTTGTCCAGTGTGAATATGAATTTATCTGTATCATTGTTAAAACGAAAATTCTCAAATATGCCTAGAGCATGAGACGTATCTTTGACGTATGTTGTTAGCGATTGTACTATAGGTGACAGCAAGTCTTCTATAAGAAAGCCGAGATCTGTTCAGTAGGGAAACTGCAGTTAGAAACTATAGGACATCCTGGTGTATCAGGCTTATGCATTTTTGGAAGCATGTGAAATCTGGCCGCTTTAGGTGTTTCAATTAGGAAGTTGGAAGCCTCTTTTGGAAGATCCTATTACTAATCAATGATTAAGTGTAGTTAAATGTTGTTAATCAATCAGTAATCAGGTTTTTGACAAGAATTTGAATTTCAGGAGTTACATCACCGGCAAGTTAAAAATAAAATTTTTTATCCGAAAGTTGTTTATCACCTGGGGATTTCCACTGACGAGAAGCGGCGGAGACGTTGTGTTGGATGGAGAGGGGGACTGCTGGTCACGCCGGGTTAGTTTAGAAAAAAAGGAAAAAAAGAAGAGAGAACGCGAGAACGATCGAGAGAGAGAGATAGAGAGAGAAAGAGAAAGAGAAGAAGGGGATAGAAGGACAGAGAGAA
>NW_014582044.1:0-297 GCF_000485595.1 Priapulus caudatus
AGGAAGGAGAGGAAGCGGTGGAGAGGGAGGAGGAAGAGGGAAGCGATGGAGAAGGGAGGAGGAAGAGGGAAGCGGTGGAGAGGTGGAGTGGAAAACTTAATTACATCATTAAGCCATATAACACATTATAGTACATCTTTTGATAACAACATTAACACATCTGTTAACTCTTCCCCCTGCCTCACGCCCCACAATCTTACCTTGTCAGCATCCCCTTCCCCCTCCTCCTTCTTCGCTGCCTTCTCCTCCTCCCGCACGGTGTCCCTCCTCCTCCTCCTCCACTCCTCCTCCCCTCCT
>NW_014582044.1:1983-8807 GCF_000485595.1 Priapulus caudatus
ACCACCCTGTACCATCCACCCACCACCCTGTACCATCCCCCACCCACCACTCTACCCCACCACCCTGTACCATCCACCCACCACTCTACCCCACCACCCTGTACCATCCACCCACCCACCCACCACCTGCCCCTACGGTGCTGCCACCTACCAGTACAAGTGTTCGCTCGCCGCCGAGCGCGAGCGCGTCACGCCGATCGGCCGCAGGCGCAGCGGTGGCGGCCGCCGACACCTCACGTCCGGGTCGCCTTCTGGATCGAACCACACCGTCGTGCCGGCTGCGCGGGCTCCCATCCCGCTCGCCCGCACGGGTGGCAGCCGGCGCGCTGCGCTGCGGCGGAGCGCGGCCGGCGCCCGAGCCACGGGGCGCCCGGGCCGCGGAGCGTATGGGGGGCGGGCGCTGCTCCGGGCGCTGGTCCCGCGTGCGTCGACTCGCAGTTACCCAACCGCGCCGCCACCAGCATGTCGCGCCGCGGGTCAGAGGTCGCCCCGCTGCGCCCGCGCGGGTGGCGCCCGTCCCCGCGACTTCCGCCGACCCGACCGCCGCGCCGCCGCCGCCGCCTTCTCGTCGCGGCGCCACGAGAACCCCGGACAGCGAGACACCGGAGGGCGACGAGCGTCCCTCTGGCGGCCCGATGACTGCCCCCTTCCACTTGTAGTAACTGGGACGCGCACGCGCTCACCTGACCGCGCCGGGCCGCCGCGAGCCACCCCGCCGCAGGGCGGCGCGGCGCCGGCGCCGGCGCGTCCGAGCCGCGGCAGGGGCGCGTCCTCGGCGCGGCGGCGGCGACGTCGTCGTCGTCATCGTCGTCGAACTCTGCGGTCATCACGAGGATCCTGGTTGCACCAGCTCCTGGATGTCCGTCGCCGCGCGGCTCTCCCCCGTGAACTCCGACCCCGCCGCCGCCGCCGACGCCCCCTGGCGGCAACCCGCGGCGACCTCCGCCGACCGGCTGCGCGTCCGCCGCACCGCCGTCTTGTCAAGGCGCCCCCTGGCGGTGGTGCGCTCGCTCTCGCGGCGCTCGGGCACGGCCGGCGGCGGCGCGTCGTCGTCGTCGTCGTCGGCAGAGGGCGCCGGCGAGAGTGCGGAGCGTCCGCGGGACTTGCGGCGCGGCGGTTTCTCGGGAGCGGGGACGTCACGAAGCGGGAAGTTACCGTAGTAAGGCGCCTCCCGCCCAGCCACCGCCGTCGCGGTGTCACCTGTCACCGACGCAGTGTCACCTCCTGTCATTGACATGTTGTCACCAGCCGTCACCCGCGTGACGTCACCAGCCGTCACCCGCGTGATGTCGCCTGCCATCCTCGTTAAGGCATTGTCGCTATTTATCAATACGGGATCGCTGCCTCGCCTCGTGCTGACGTGGTTCGTGCGTGTTGCGGTGTCTCTGTGTATCACTGCACCGTTGTGCGTCGTCACTGCTGTCACCACGGTGTCCTTTGTCATCATCGTCCGATTCGCGTTCGTGTCCTTGTCTGCAGACGTCACCGCGTCCGTCACCGTGACGGCGCGGTGGTTCGTCGTTGTCACACACGCGTCCTCGCGCTGTATCGTCGTTGTCACAGCGTCATCGTAGCTGTCTGACGTTGTCACCGCGTCCCTCGACGACGCCGTCACCGCGTCACGACTCATCGTCTGCACCTTGTGAAGCCACGTCCACCCCACCGGGCGCGGCGGCGGGGGCGCCACCGTCTCCGCCTCCGCCTCCGCGGCGGCGCCCCCTAACTGCAGTACCTTCTTGCTCTGCATGCCAGCGAGCCACGCGCTCGGCGGTGGCGCCCCCTGGCCGCCGCCGTTCGCGACGCCGCCCGCCGTCCACTTGTCGTCGATCGCGCTCGACGACAGCGACGGCGGCGCCTCCAGGGGGCGCTGCTCGAAGCGCTGCATCCGCGCGCGGACGCGCGACGTCTCCGCCGGGGGGCGCCGCTGCTGCTGCGGCGACGTCTCCGCCGGGGGGCGCCGCTGCTGCTGCGGCGACGTCTCCGCCGGGGGGCGCCGCTGCTGCTGCGGCGACGTCTCCGCCGGGGGGCGCCGCTGCTGCTGCGGCGACGACGACTCGGCGGGCGTGTGCGGCCTAGATGGGCGCCGGCTGTCGGCGTCGAATGCTGAGTCTAGATCCTCGTCCGGCTGCAGCGTCAGCGAGATGTTGAGCCGCTCTATCGTGTCGCGGATGAAGTCGCGCGGCGACGTCTCCCGCCCGGCGCCCCCTGGCGTCGCCGCGACATCGTCGTCACGCCACCTGGTGTCGCTGCGGGGTGAGCCGCCTGCGGTGGGGGTGTTGGCGGAGGTGGTGGGGTCGCGTGCGGCGTGGACGGGGAAGCTGTGACTCTTCTTGATGGAGGAGTAGGGCTTCGCTGGAGGTTTCGGCGGTGCAGCGGCTGGTCTCGCAAGCTTCGTGGGGCTGCAACGATAATAATAATTAATAAAATAATAATAATAAATAATAATAATAATAAAAAGAAGAAGAAAAATAAGAATAAGAAGAACTTATGCCTGATAATATTAATGTTAATATTAATAATGTTAATATTAATAATAATAAGAAGAAGAATAAGAAGAAAAATAAGAATAAGAGGAACTTATGTCTGATAATATTAATGTTAATAATAATGTTGATATATATATGTATGATATATTAATAGTTAGTATATAATACAGCAATGTTCGTCTGCATCACGGACCCACGGTGCTGCCATCTATGTCGGGAAAATGTATTATTTTGAAGTCAATCAGCGAATGACACCAGCTGAGATGTATTACAATAACGCTAACATACTGTTATTACATACAGCTTAGAGGAGTACCGAAGTTGTGAACGTCACGTTGGCAAGACAACGCACGCGAGCTGGTTCTAGCAACAAGCCACTGGCTCGCATCAAGGTTTACTGGGCGTGAAAATGTTGTGGCGTAGCGTAAAACACGAAGTGTGTGCGCTGCAGACAGCGGTAAAGCATGCGGTAGCAAGTCGATCTTACGAAATATTTAATGAACATTTAAAAAATTTACATTTTTTAATTTCAAATTTTTTTTTTGTTAATTTTTTTTATTTTTTTTTATTGGCTTTTCTAGCTTCCATACTTTGGAGAATCTGTAAAAACGCAATAATGACTTCTCAGAATGCTGTGTTACAATCGGTGTCAAAACAGCGACAACCGTAGTTAATGTTACAGAGCATATGATTGTGTAGAACGCCAGCAGGCTCGATTTGTCATGGCCACGCGTGACGTCAAGCACTTCGGTAACTCTAGTGAGGACACCCTAGCAACCGCCAGTGACGCTCCAAGGTGAATGCAGCTGCTTTTATGATAATTAATATCCCGATGATTAATTTAAAACTAAAGCTTTAATATTTAGATATATTCGCTATCAGTAGTCGGCGTCCGTGCGTGTGTGCGTGCGTGTGTGTGTGTGTGTGTGTGATGTCAATGTGTGTGTGTGTGTGTGTGTGTGTGTGTGTGTGTGTGTGTGTGTGTGTGCCTTGCAGTGCGTGCGCGATTGTGTAGTGTGCGTGTATGAGTGCGAGCGCGTGTTGCGTGCGTGCGTGCGTGCGTGCGCGTGGCGGGTGTGTGTGTGAGGCAGAGCAGGGATACAACAAAGGCATAGCAGCGTAGTCACGAGTCACGCGTTGTCAGCGTGAATTAATGTATTATATTTGATTAATTCTCCACGAATGCGCGCATTTTTTGCGCAGCAACGGATCGAGTTGATCGAGTGATAATATTATTATTGCAGCGAATATGATTAATTTACTGCGTGCCGTGAAAAGAATTACGGTTGACAAAAATGATCGCAACGACGATCTAGATAGTGAGTGTGTGTGTGTGTGTGTGTGTGTGTGTGTGTGCGTGCGTGCGTGCGTGTGGCGTGCGTGTTGCGCGTGCGTGCGTGTGTGTGTGCGTGTGTGCGGTGTGTGGTGTGTGTGTGCGTCGCGTATGTGTGTGTGTGTGTTGTGTGTGTGCGTGGTGCGGTGTGTGTGCGTGGCGTGTGTTGGTGTGGCGTGTGCGTGTGTGTGCGCGTGTGCGCGCGTGCGTGCGCGTGCGTGTGCGCGCGTGCGTGCGCGTGTGTGTGTGCGCGTGCGTGCGTGTGCGTGCGCGTGCGTGTGTGCGTGTGTGTGTGTGCGTGCGTGTGTGTGTGTGTGCGTGCTGGGTTGGTAACGACTTATATCAACACAGTGACCCGAACATGGGGCGGAAGCCAGATACACGCGGTAATCACACGCACGCATGCACGCACCCTCACGCATGCATACACGCACACGCACACACACGCTTGCACGCACACACACGCACGCACGCATACACGCACACACACGCATGCACACGCACGCACGAATGCACGCACACACTCACACACACACACGGACACACACGCTTGCACGCACACAAACACAGATGCACGCACACAAACACGGATGCACGCACGCACGCACGCACGCACGCAAACTACCTAGAATCTAGATCATCACTGCCCTCATTTATATCACCACCCGAAATTCTTTCCACGGTATAAAGTAAATTAATCACATGTCATATAATTAATAATTATGACTCTAATAATAATAATATCAGCGTGAAATCCTGGTGCGTAACGAACGACAAACACGCTCCTAATGCAAGCTAAATAATTAATGTTGTTCTTTTCAGGATGTCGGAAAGCAAATGTTATTAATCAACACGCTGCTGGTGTGTGTGCGTACGTGCGTGCGTGTGTGCGTGCGTGCGTGTGTGCCCAGCCAGCGCCAAAACGCCTGTACATATATGCCGCTAGACATGCCTCTATCTATGCTGCTGCTGCTGCTGCTGCTGCTGCTGCTGCTACTGCTATTGCTGCTGCTCTCGACTGCCCTAATTGCTGACCGCTCTGCGCACCACACACACACACACGCACGCCACGCACGCACGCACGCACGCACGCACGCACGCACGCACGCACGCACGCACGCACGGCACGCCCTACGCACGCACGCACGCACCGCCCACGCCACGCACGCACTGCGCCCGCGCCGGACGGCGCGCCACACCACACACACATCACACAACACACACACACACACACGACCACACACTCCAGCCTCCTACTCTCCCTCCTCCACCGCCTTGATCCTCTCCCGACGGACTTTGCCTCCGGAGTAATCTGGTTTCCATCGCAACCACAAACGCATCACAGCATGCTGCATGCGCGGGTCGGGGGGGGGGGGCTGAGCCAGCTGTGCCTCGTTAATCAGTCTTTGCCTCCTATGTCACGAGAGGGCGCTACTGTCTGCTGTTAGACACGTTCCCCCTCTCTCTCCCTCTCCAGTCCGCCCCCCTCTCTCTCTCTCTCCTCTCCCACCCCTCCTCTCTCTTCCCCTTTCTTCTAATCTCGATTCTCCCTCTCTCGCTCTTTCTTTCTCTGTCTCTCTCTCTCTCTCTCTTCTCTCTCTCTCTCTACTCTCTCTCGCTCTACTCTCTATCTTCTCTCGTATACTCTCATCTCTTCTCTCTCTCTCTCTCTTCTTCTAATATCTCTCTCCTCTCTCCCTTCTTTCTACTATTCTCTCTCCCTCTCTCTCTCTTCCTTCTAATATATTATATATATGTATCTCGTTCTACTAATCTCTCTCTCTCTTTTTCTAATATCTCTCTCTGTTCTCTCTCTCTCTCTCTCTAATCTCTCTCTTCTACTCTCTTCTCTCTCTCTCTCTCTCTCTTTCTACTAATCTCTCTCTCTCTCTCTCTACTCTCTCTTCTCTCTCTCTCTCTTTCTTCTGAATTATCTCTCTCCTTCTCTCCTTCATGTCTTACTATTCTCTCTCCCCTCTCTCTCTCTGTCCTTTCTAACTATATAAATATAAATATATATATATATATATATGTACTATATATAGTATATATATATGTATATATATATATATATATAATATTATATTATATATAATATATATATAATATACCTCGTTTCTACTTAATCTCTCTCTCGCTCTCTTTTTTCTAATATCTCTCTCTGTCTCTCTCTCTCTCTCTTCTCTCTCTCTCTCTCTCTCTCATCTCCCTCTCTTTCTTTCTACTATATCTCTCCTCTCTCTCTCTCTCTCTCACTTCTCCCCCTCTCTCTCTCTCTCCTTCTCTCTACTCTCATCTCTCTCGCCTCTCTCTCGCTCTTCTCTCTCTCTCTCTCTCCCTTCTCTCTCCTCTCTCTCTCTCTTTCTTTCTAATAACTATCTCTCTCTCTCTCTCTCTCTCTCTCTCTTCTCTCTTTCGTTCTAATATCTCTCTCCTCTCTCTTCATTCTTACTATCTCTTCTCCTCCCTCTCTCTCTCTTCCTTCTAATATATTATTATATATATATATAATATATATATATATAATATATGTATCTTTCTCTCTAACTATCTCTCTCTTTCTTTCTCCTTAATCTCTCTCTCTCTCTTCTCTCTCTTCTCTCTCTCTCTCTGGGGGTTTTCTCTCTGTCTCCTTCACCGTGTCTCTCCCTCTCCCCGTGTCCGTGATAGTCTGCGGATGTCGCCATGGTGACGTGGCGCAGACGCCTAGCTAGCATGCGAATAGCCAGGCATCGGATGCTGCAGCCAGACAGCAGGCAGTAGCAGTAGTAGCAGTAGCAGTAGCAGCAGCAGCATCATCATCATCAGCATCCGCATCATCTACATCAGCAGCAACATCATCATCATCATCAGCATCAGCAGCAGCAGCAGCATCATCAGCATCAGTATCAGTATCAGTATCTGTAGTAGCAGTAGCAGTAGCAGCAACAGCAGTAACAGTAGCAGTAGCAGCAGCAGCAGTACAGCAGCAGCAGCAGCAGCAGCAGCAGCAGCAGCAGCAGCAG
>NW_014582045.1:0-7462 GCF_000485595.1 Priapulus caudatus
GAGAGAGAGAGAGAGAGAGAGAGAGAGAGAGAGAGAGAGAGAGAGAGAGAGAGAGGCAGGCAGGCTTGACTAGCTGAGATTGACAGGGAGCGTGTCGTAGTCGGGGTTTAAGACATGAGTGGAGCCTCTGCTACCATCAGTCTATGATCATTAGTTATCAGTTAGTCTGCGTCTGTGTTTGTACGGCGGCGGCGGCGGCAGCAGACACACCACTCCCCATTCTCCCCCTGTTTCATCCTCCCCATCTTCCACTATCTCCTTTCTCTCCCTCTCCCCTTTCTACCCCTGTCTCATTCTCCCATTCCTCCCCTCTCCCCTTTCTCCCCCTGTTTCATCCTCCCCATCTTCCCCTATCTCCTTTCTCTCCCTCTCCTCTTTCTCACTTTCTCCCCTTTCCCCTTTCCCCTTTCTCCCCCTTTCTCTCTCTCTCTTCCCTTCTCGCCCTCTTCCTTCTCCCTTCTCCTATTCTCTTCCTCTTTCGTCGGCCTGATCGGTCTCGTTTTCGATGAGGATGCAGCGAGGATGCTGCGTCAATCATAGTGGATGCTGCGTCAATCATAGCTGCATGCTAGGATGGCTTCTCTCCTTAGCTGTGGGAGTGAGCTATTGCCTCTCTCCTTCTCTCTCTCCCTCGTCCCTCTGTCTTCTCTCTCTCTCTCGTCTTCTCTCCCCTCTCTCTCCTTCTCTGCTCTCTCACGCGCCGCTCTCTCTCCCTCTGCTCATTCTCCTCCCCATCTGCTGCTTTCTCCTCTCTCTCTCTCTACTTCTCTCTCTCTTCTCGCTCTCTCTCTCTCTCTCTCTCTCTCTCTCTTCCCCTCATCCTGATGGCAGCGTCGTCAGCTTCACGGATTCCACGATACAAATCCTCCCAATAGTCTACCGGCAGTTGCTTCTCCCACAGTATTGACTTTCGTCCCATGCGCACCATACCCTCCTCGGGCGCCCACTCTGACTTTTCTTCACGACAGCCTGCTTCTGCCACACCATCTGACTTCCCACAGCATCCTTCCCTCCCCACACCACACCTCCTCTCCTTGCTCTCACTCTGTCTTCCCTCATCGCCGCCCTACGCTTCTCTCACGCCATAACCCTACCCTCCCCCACACCACTCTACTTCAACCCACGCCCACCCTACCCATTCCCCACGCCACCCACCCTCCGGCCACGCCACCGCTACCTTCCCACAACCCTAACCTCCACCACCCTACCCTTCCCCAGCGCCACCCTACCCTCCTCCACACCATACTACCCTCCTCCAAACGTCAGCTACTTCTCTCGACCTTATACTCTGCCCTCTCTCTCCATATAATCCTTGCTTCCCTTCTTCCATCTCTCCCTCCCCTCATCGCGCCATCTCCACTCGAAGTTTGGCGACGGAAGCGTCAAAACGACACAAAACATCTCGGTTCATTATGGAACCAATCAGCGCCCATCACGTCGCCATGGCAACGACGACGAGTAGCAATCAGACTTGGTGGGGCGCTGTCAATCATGCCGTGACGGGACGAAAGAGAGAGAGGAGAGCAGGGGCGCGGAGGCAGGCGTGGGAGGGGGCAATGGAGAATTGATCCGCAATGAGCAGTACTAGCAGAGAGAAACGATAGAGCCGGTAATAGTTACCAGTACTTGTCCGCGCTTGCCGCAATTGCTACTTGCAGTCATTGCTACGACCTAGTGCCACTGTTACACCACAGCCGCACTAGAGAATCCAGGGTGTAGGGGTACCGGAGACACTGTTACACACACTAGCCCTTCCTTCTAGTTCCTCCTGCATCCTCCTTCATCACCGCGGGGAAGCTAGTTAGTGTTCTGTTAGCTAATTGGTGTTGTGATTAATTAATTGGTCGATAATGGACGGAAAGAGTTAAAGAGTGACGTCATGACGGATACTGGACCACGCCCCACGCCCGCCGACATCGCTCCATAACACCAACGACGTAGTTTACTGCATGACATGTCAAAGGAGCAGCAGCAGCAAGCCAGTAGCAGTAGCGTAGCAGTAGTACAGCAGCAGAAGCGCAGCAGCAAGCAGCAGCAGCAGTAGCAGCAGCCAGTAGTACAGCAGCAGCCAGGCAGCAGCAGAGCAGCGCCCAGCATAGTAGCAGTAGCGTAGATACAGCCAGCTGCAAGCAGCAGCAGCAGAGCCAGCCAGCAAGCAGCAGCCCAGCAGCTAGTAGCAGTGCAGTGAGTACAGCAAGCAGCCAGCAGCCAGCAGCAGCAGCAGCATCAGTAGTCGAGTAGTAGTATTATGTTAGCAGCAGCAGCAGCAGCAGCTCAGTAGTCGTGAAGCAGTAGCAGTAGCAGCAGCAGCAGTAGCAGCAAGTAGCAAGACAGCAGGAGTAATTAGTATGAGTAGTAGTAGTGCTTAACAGCATAGTAGTAGTTTAGCTAGTAACGTAGCAGCAGCAAGCAGCCAGCAGCAGCAGCGCCCGGCCAGCAAGCAGCGGCGCGCCCTAGCGCAGTAGCCACAGTAGCTTAGCAGTTGCAGCAGTCGAGCAACAACACCACCACACACCAGCAGCAGCCAGTAGTAGTAGCAGCAGCAGAGCCAGCAGCCAAGCAGCAGCAGCAGTAGCCAGCCAGCAGCAGTAGTAGCTGCCCAGCAGCAGCAGCAGTAGTATATAACAGCGTGGATTCATATTAGATTGATGTAATTATTGCTGTCACACGGAGCAAACAGAGCAGCTCCGGCCATCGAAGGTCCGCAATACACGCACTCTACACGCTCACACACGCTACGCACGGCACCGCCACGCAGCACATCGATACATCGCACGCCACTCACACGCCAACACGCCACGCACGCACGCACGCACGCAACGCGCACACGCACACACGCACGCACTCACATCGCACACAACGCACACGTAACAGCACGCACGCACTACACTAAGCACACGCACACACGTACACGCTACACACGCACACGCATCGCACTCACCAGCCACCTCTCTCTGTAACAAACACGGACCCTCCCTCACAGCATTTCTCTCTATAACAAACACTCTTCCCTTCCTCTTCCATTTTCCTTGCTTCGCTTCCCTTACTCTCCCTCTTATTCCTCTCTTACCCTCTCAATCTTTCTCTCGCTCTTCTCTCTCACTCCCTCTCTCTCTCCAGCGTGCGCAAGCGCTCTCTGCCTCCTCTCCCTTCTCTCACTGACCCTCTCTCTCTCTCTCTCTCGTCTTCTCTCTCCTTCTCTGTAGCCCCCTCTCTCCCTCTCTGTGACCTTCTCTCTCACCCCCTCTCTCTCGTCTTCTCTTCCCTTCTTTAGCCCCCTCCCCACTCTCTGTGACTCTCTCTTCACCCCCCTCTCTCTCTCGTTTCTCTCTCTTCTCTGTAGCCCCCTCTCGTCCCTCTCTTGTGAACCTATCTCTCTCACCCCCTCTCTCTCGTCTTCTCTTCCCTTCTCTTTAGCCCCTCCCCACTCTATGTGACTCTCTCTCTCACCCCCCCTCTCTACCTCTCTTCTTCTCTCCCCTTCTATTTAGCCCCCTCTCCCCCTCTCTGTGACCCTCTCTCTCTCTCTCGGATGCTCAATGGATCATTGATTGAAGCATGAAGCCTCTGCGGGTCGTGACAGCAGTCAGTTACAAACATATAGAAACATATCGCGCAATAATGACAGCAGGTCAAATGGCGTGCGCGCTCACTCGTTCGCTCGCTCGCCTGCTTTCATAGCTTATTGACATTGCTTTTCGCTGCGTCTTCCATGCCGCCTCCCCCCCTGCTGTCTTCTTTCTCCCCGCATCTCCTCTCTCCTTTCTCTTCTTCTCATATCTCTCTCTCTCTCTCTCCTCTTCTCTCTCTCCTTTCTTCTCTTTCTATCTCCTCTCTGCTCTCTCTCTCTCTCTCTCTCTCTCTCTTTCTCTCTCTCGTTCTGTCTCTCTCTCTCTCTTTTCTATTTCTCTTTCGTTCTGTCTGTCTCTCTCTCTCTACTTTCTTTTATATATTAATATATATAATAATATATATTTATTTAACTATAATATAAATATGTATATATATACATATATATCTGTATTATCTCTCTCCTCTCTCTTTCTCTATATATATATATATATATCTCGGTGTCTTTCTCTCCCTCTCGTTCTCTCTCACTCGTTCTCTCTTTCTGCAGTTCCCCTCTCTCCCCTTCCTCCTCTCGCCCGCTCTCCTCCTTATCCTCCTCTCTCACTTGTATGTCTCTTATCGTCCTTTCTCTCCCTCTCCTCATCTCCCTCTCTCCTACCTCCCCCCCCCATTCCCCCTCTCTTTCTTCCTCTTCCCAGATAATACTGGGAGATAAATACCATCAGTGCTTCACGCAACCTTCAGCCTCCCGCATCCTTCAGCCTCCCGCATCCCTCAGCCTTCCGCATCCCTCAGCCTCCCGCATCCCTCAACCTCCCGCATCCCTCAGACTTCCGCATCCCTCAGCCTCCCGCATCCCTCATCTTCCCCGCATCCTTCCAGCCTCCCGCATCCCTCAGCCTCCGCATTTCCATGACAATGCTTCGCTCCGGATGACAGCAAAGCAGAAAGCAAATACTGGCCGACTTACATTCTCCGTGCATCGCTAAACGCAGCGGCGGCGGCAGCAGCAGCGACAGTAGTAGTAGCAGCAGTAGCAGTAGTACAGCAGCAGCAGCAGCAGCAGCAGTAGTAGTAGTACTATGATGTAGGGGCAGCGAGCAGCACAGGGCGGCAAGGCATTGAATAAAAGTAGTAGTAGTAGCTCAGTAGTGTAAGCAGTAGTAGTAGTAGTAGTAGTAGCTAGCTGACTATAGTAGTAAGTAGTTAGTATAGCAGTAGTAGTAGCAGCAGCAGCAGTAGTAGCAGCCAGCAGTAGCAGGCAGCAGCATAGTAGTTCGAGTGGTAGTAGTAAGTAGTAGTTAGTAGTTTAGTGTACGTAGTAGTAGTAGATAGTATAGTAGTATGTAGCAGCTGTACAGCAGCAGCGCGGCGGCGCGGCGAAGATCCGGCCATGTCCGGCTGGCGGGCGAGAATTGTGCGTGAAGCTGTCGTGCTCATAGTGGTATGGATTATGACGGAGATGTAGATCTGCTGCTGCTTGTCTGCTGGCTGCCTGCCAACTGCTGTCTGCCTCTGCCTGCCTGCCGGCTTGGCTGCTACTGCTCTAGCCTGCTGCCTGGCTAGCTGGCTGCTTCTGCCTAACTACTACTGGCTGCATGTGCTGTGTTTGTTGAACTCGCTTGCTGCCTGGCTACTGCTACTGCTGCTGCCTGCCTGCTGCGCCTGGCCCTACTGGCTGCTTGCTGCTGCGCTGCCTAACTGCTGCTCGCTACTGCTACTACTGTGCTGCTGCTACTGCTGCTGCTGCTGCTGCCTGCATGCTACTACTAACTTGCTGCTTGCTGCCGTGACTGCCTGCTGTGCTCTATACTGCTTGGCGCTGCTCACCTACTGCTGCTGCTATGCTGACTGCTGCTGCTTGCTGCTGCTGCTGCTAGGCGCTCTGCATACTGCTGACTGCGCCTACTACTACTATCTGTACTGCCCCTGACTGCTGCTTGCTGCTCTGCTGCTGCTGCTACTACTACTCAACTACTGCTGTGCTGCTGCTCAGCTGCTGCCTTGACTACTACTACTGCTGTGCTGCGGCTAGTACTGCTGCTGTCTATGTCTTTGTTGGTGTGTTTTTTTACAACTGTGTTCACGATCGTCAATCGATGTGCGCGGGATGTGAAGCGATCCTGCTGCATCGAGCATGTCCTGTCCTCCCCCCCTCTCGCTCTCTCTCTGCTCTCTCTCTGCTCCTCTCTCCTCTCTCTTTCTCTCCTTCTACTCTCTCTACTGCTCTCTCTCTCTCCTCGCTCTCTCTCGCTCTCTCTCTCTCTCACTCTCTCTCTCTCTCTTTCTCTCTCTCTCTCTCTCTCTCTCTCTCTCTCTCTGCTTTCTCTCTCGTCTCTCTCTCTCTCTCTGCTCACTCTCTCTCCTCTCTCATCTCGCTCTCTCTCTATCTCTCTCTCTCTCTACTCTCTCTCTCTCTCTCTCTCTCTCTCTCCTCTCTCTCTCCTCTGTCTCTTCTCTCTCTCTCTCTCTACTCTCTCATTCTCTCTGCTCTCTATTCTATCTCTCTCTCGCACTCTCTCTCGGCTCTCTCTCTCGTCTCTCGCTCTCTCTGCTCTTCTCTCTCTCTCTCTCTCCTCTCTCTCTCTTCATCTCAAACACGACACACACAGACACCTCTCTCTCTCTCGCTCTCCCCCCTCTCTCTCGTCTTTCTTCTCTCCTCCTCTCTCTCTGCTTGCCTCTCTCTCTGCTCTCTCTCTCCATCTGTTCAGTCTCTACTATCTCTCTCTCTCTCTTCTCTCTCTCTCTCTCTCTCTCTCTCACTCACTCTCTCTCTTTCTCTCTCTCCTCTCTCCTCTCTCCTCTCTCTCAAACACACACACAACAACCCTCTCTCCTTCTCATCTCTCTCCCCCTCTCTCTCTCTTTCTCTCTCTCTCTCTCTCTCTCTCTCTACTCTTTAGCTCTGCTTTGCTCTTCTCTGCTTACCTATCTCTCTCTCTCTCTTTCTCTCTCTACTCTCTCTCCTCTTCTGCACTCACTTCTCTGCATCTCTCTACGTCTCTCTCGTCTCTCTCGTCCTCTCTCTCTCTCATCTCTCATCTGGGTCTCTGTTACTATCTCACTTTCTCTCCTCTCTCTCCCTCTCCCACTTCTCGTCTCCTTTCTCTCTTTCTCTATTCTGCTCTGGCTCCCTACGATCTTCCTCTCTCTCATCTCCCTCTCGCCCTCTCTCTCTCCCATTTGTCTCTCTCTCTCTCTCTCTCTCTCTCTCTCTCTCTTTCTCTCTCTCTCTGGTCCCTCTCTTTCTCTCTCGCCGCGCTCTCTTTTTCTCTCGCGCTCTCTCTCTCTCGCGCGCGTTCTCTCTCTACTCTCCTCCTCTCTCCCTCGACCGTCCTCCTCTCTCCCTCTCCTCTACTCCTCCCTCCCTCTACCCTCCTCATCTCTCCCTCTCCCCTACTCCTTCCTCCCTCTACCCTCCTCATCTCTCCCTCTCCCTTACTCCTCCCTCCCCATACCCTCCTCCTCTCTCCCTCTCCTCTACTCCTCCCTCCCCCTACCCTCCTCCCCTCTCCCTCTCCTCTACCCTTTCTCACGCTGTCTCCCCCGTGCAGCCAGGCCCGCTACTATCTCATGATGAAAGATTCGCCTCTCTCCTCCCTTCTCCCTCATCCCTCTCCATCCTCCCTTCTCCCTCATCCCTCTCCATCCTCCCTCCTCCGTTACAGACAGCGCACAGACAGTCCACCGCAGCGCAGCAGCAGCGCAGCAGGAAAATCTTCCAATAACGTAAACACTGATACTGACTAATAAGGCAAAGTTAATTTATCCCCCCTCTCCCCTACTCCCCTTCTCTCACTCTCCCCTCTCCTCTCCCCTCTTCTCTCCCCCGGTGGATGAGGAGCAGGAGCGTAGGAGGAGGAGGAGGAGGAGGAGGAGGAGGAGG
>NW_014582045.1:8430-8806 GCF_000485595.1 Priapulus caudatus
CTGCCTGCCTGCCCGCCTACCCGCCTGCCTGCCTGCCTGCGTGCGTGCCTGCCTGCCGCCTGCCTGCGTGCCTGCGTGCGTGCCTGCGTGCATGCCTGCCTGCATGCCTGTCGGGAGGGAGAGAAGGGGAGAGAGGGATGGCGGGGAGGGAAGAAAAGGGGGAGGGAAGAGAGAGATGGCGGGGGAGGAAAGAGGAGGAAGAGAATCAAACTAATTGAGTTCATCGATCATTGACATTGAGTCATAAATATTCGCCATTCTCAACACAACACACAAACAGGCATCCATCCATCTTAATTGAGACACGACATCTCTCTCTCTCTCTCTCTCTCTCTCTCTCTCTCTCTCTCTCTCTCTCTCTCTCTCTCTCTCTCTC
>NW_014582046.1:0-8804 GCF_000485595.1 Priapulus caudatus
GAACCAGAACGACTAAGGCACCATTAGATTAAAAGAGAGGAGCAAATGAAACTACGTCTATTTATTTTTATTGGCGGAGCCATAGCCACTGGTTTTTTAATGGCGTGTCAATATAACAAACCCACCCCACAACCATCCCCCAGCACACCGCAAGGGAAATATACCCAGTGCACTGACCCACGCTCGCCAATGTGCACCCGAGAATATAGGCCGGTGTGCGGGAAAGTAGATACAGGGGTTCGTTGTGTTACCACGCCCTGTCCATCGACTGAAAATAAAACCTATTCCAATGCCTGTACGCCTGTGCTGACCCTAAGGTTCATGGCCATTGGCCTAACGCTTGCCCTGAGTAGGTGCTATTACTCGGTTACAAACGCAATGCGTATCGCGTCTAACTTTAATTGTGCAGTGCTCAAGTAGTTCTGAAGCTGTACCGCGCATATTTCTCTCAATTGCATCAACTTTCTTCAGGTCTTTATAGTTGAGGGTTAACTTCTGCCTAAGGCCGTTAAGAGCGCTCCACATCATCATGCTCTTCTTCGCCCATACGCTGTAGCGCAGCTTCGATCAAAGCTGACTGTTGCGGTGCTGCGAGTGTTTTTGCACGTTCCACTAATTGCGTAATGATCGCTCTAGCGTGTTTAATAACTTCATTGGCAGTGTGTTTTCTTACACGCTCGGAAAGTGCATTTATATCATCATGTGATAATACCTCACTCAAGTCCATGCCATTACTCGCGACTACCGTACGTACCATATTGACGGGTAAATAACGGTGTACTTGTAAATGCTTTGGTGCAGGACAATGCACACTGAAAATAGCTTCTAATATCAATGTACCCGCATCAATCTTAATACCTGACTTAGGTAACTCAATGGAGCAGAACGTGGCATTACCAAATTCACCATTACTAACCATATCCATTGCACCCACCACCATGGGGTGCTCCCATGTAAGGAAATGTACATCTTCGCGTGATAGTGCCGTGTTGCGCTGATAGCTTGCTGTCATGCCATTTTCTGAAAGCCCAGGGAAATGAGCATTCATCATGTGCTCAGTTGGCTTGATAATGATGCAATCACTACTGTGCGGTTGCTGATCGACACCAGAATGATCAAATACACTGTCCATATAGCGTGACAAGGCAAGCGTATTCGCAGAGAACTTAACCTCATCAATCACTTCAGCCGCATGGACTTTATGACATGAATTTAGTTCTAATAAACGATCACGCCCTTGTTGCATTTTCCCTAATGCCTCTTCACGCAGCGCTTTTGTACGATCAATCAAGAGATCAACATCAATATCTATTGCTTCATTTTGAGCAGACACTAAATGTTCGATTAGCTCCTCCTGCAATTGCTCAAACAGGCTATGTCCTACCGAACATACGTGCACAAAGGCATTTAAGCCCTCCTTATACCACTGCACCAATCGTGCCTGTGCCCCGTCTCAAAGTGCGGTACATGAAGCTGAATGGTTTGTGTTTGCCCGATGCGGTCTAAACGTCCAATGCGTTGCTCCAACAAATCCAGCGGTTTTAGCGTAAGATCAAATAAAACAAATCTGATGCCAAAGTTGCGAAGTCTCGACCGTTCACCTACCCCAACTTTCCACGAGCACACCACTTAATATATTTGCGCCATCCCTCATCATCAGCAAAACTAAGCAGCTGCTCGCTCACGTTCAAATGATACCTGCAGATTTCTGTGAAAAACAGCCGCTCTTGAGCTGGTTATTTTAAACGAAAACATAATATTCCAATGCTAAGGCTGTTTCAGCAATAGCACAGATGAGTAGGCACTTTTTCATCGATAGTGCTTTTGCTGAACCCATTCTACTAACCACTCGACTGCGTGGATGCGAATTCGAACGCCATGAGCATCTTGACTGGTAATCGTAGTCACTCTGTCGGGCTGCGTACATTTTTGATCTTAGTAACATAGCGCACAGCATCCTGTCCTCAACTGTCTTACGCTCACCCTGACCATCTGCCACTCAAACTGATATTGCTCCAGTGCCTGCATCGCCAAAGGATAGGTCATAGTAACTTTCTTCTTGGAAATCAGCGTCTGCCACCGGCATCATCGCGTATGTGCGACGAATATACACGCCGACCGTGTGGCCATGCGGTATGCCAGTAAAACTACTTGAAATCAAATGATGCCTACACTCGTATACAGCAATACTTCCTGCATGTTCAGAACTCTTGCAGAGGCGAGACTGCTTCCCCAAAAGCCTTCTAATCTGTCAAATCGCTGCATAATTTCTGTGCTTTTTGTGGGTTATCCAGTAAAGACTTGTACTGAGGCTCATTCACTGAACGAGTATTGTTTCTGCTCTGTGTTGAAACACATATTCAAGATGCATAATAGCGGTTCGGGTCAAGCAAACGTAAACGTGTCAAATGACTTTCTACACCGCGTCAGTTGCTCGTGGGTGTCGTGCGCGTCAATGAATAAGATAAGCCTGGTATGTTCTCGTCGATAGTGACTCCTATGCATTGATACTGCATCACTGACCTGATCTTCACTCCACACTAAATGATGGGCTTTCATCGACAGATCCGATCATAGGCTCCCCATTCGCCGGCATCTAAGGCTTGGCTGTTGAGCGCTCTATTTGTTCTGTGAAAACTTAAATGCATAACGACTAATTGGTGCGGGCCGGAATTTTTTTCCAAAAGAGATTACCTTCCTCCAGCCTCTTCTAATAATATGGCAACGGCTCACCTATCTAAAATAGTGAAATGCCAAATGTAAAGGGCGGACGTAACACTCTCCACCAACGCATTGATGCACTAAACTTTCGCGAGGCACTACAATTAATACCCGTTCAAGCCCGCTCCGTCATTAATTGTTGGGTACTAAATCAAGCCGTGCTTCAGATAGTTTTACTAAACCCACTCGTCTGCCAACAGACCGCGCGCATGGCGTAAAGGCAACTTGATTGTGCAATGGTGAAAATTGACATGCGTGAGATAACTGGCACGCGTGGACCCAGAGAGTCCAGTAGCTGTCTGAGTGGCTTGTTGACGACGGAATGTGCATGCAGAGGTTTCGACGCGTAAGACGGAAATACTAGTCTTATCTATTTGTCCTGCAACATAAACGATGCTTGTGGCTGACTAAACTCGCGCAAAACTATTGAGCTTCTAGCTCTATGAAAGTGCGTCTACTTCACACCTGCACTCCATTACAGACGCGGCCATAAGAACAAATGCACGCCATTGTGTCTAAATGGTTCTGGTGGACGAGTAAGATCTGTCGCCCGTGCTGTTGATCATGAGTTTCACTCAAATGTATATTTATACACGACTTAAAGAGCATTGCATTTAAGAGCAAAAAACAAGATAACACACGCGTTTACGCGTCTGCTGGGCAGAATGAGATGAAAGGGTTACCGTGCACGACGCTTCCAATTTTTTCAAACAAATCCTAAGCCTAATTCTGATTCTGTAATTACTAAGTCCAACGTTTGCCGCAACGATGAAACTCAATATTCGAGTGAAAACCTTAGTCCTGCTTAACTCTTTCAACGAGTACTATCTAATCTCAACAAAGGCATTAAATTAACGAGAGGTTTTGCGGAAATATATCGTTAAGCAACTTGGATTTTTATTTGAGATCATACAAAGAAATACGACGACATCTCTATCTGTCCCGCTTGGATTTTACCACCCCACAAAAAAACTCCTGTAATAGAGGATTGTTTTACGTGTTGTAGCCGAGAGGATACTGAGACTCTGATTTCATGGTCACTAATATCTTCCGCGCTCAGATCGGGTGTACTCGCGATGGTGTCATCAATAGATTTTTTTAGTCGCTCACCCTATACGAATCGCACTGCAAAAACGCTGTAGCATTGTCATCTGCTCCTAAGCCAATCACATGACAAGCCAGGACTTTTTCGCTTCACGGCTACTACGCACCAGTTTCATCGAGAGTTTTTAGCTATTATTAACGTTCATTTGTGATGATAAGAGGTACAAAGGCTCGGTTTGAGTGGTTTAAGCGCTGCATCAACCATACGAACCGTCACGGGAGCATTTTTCTTCACTTCATGCATACGTTTCCAATCGGTGGGTGGTGAGACATGAGCGCGTGGCAATGATGATGCGAGTACGAGCATTTTACGGTTCAGGCTTGCCACGCATCAGAGACGAATGCTCCAGTCGCGCCTTCCGCCCGCTGCAGATCGCCCACCGTGCGTGTCAACGGTGCTTTACGCAATAATGGTCGACCTGGATAGCAATAAATAACCCGCCACAATCTAGTTTTCTGCGTTCATGCAGTCGGGCCCCCGAAACGCCCAACAATCAATGCCGTTCTTATGCTACTTCGACGCTGGTAATTGTTCTAGACCAATATTGTCGGGTATGTGCACGGGCGCGGACCTATGTCGCCCCAGTCATTAAGAATTTTAGCATCGTTAATGCTGGCGAAGCCATCTCAAGGCCAAGTCGTGAGGCGTTCATCCTTTCCTGTTTTGCAACTTATTGAATGATCCCATTACGTTGGATATGAACTACCATCAGACTCCATCTGGGCTCGTATGGCTTCGTTTGGATTGAGCTTATGAGCAAACGCGCTTCTAAGCACAGGCCATGCTTGATGGCACAGATACACGCACATCATGAAGCGCCAGTCCGACGGCATTAACATCGCAAATTCTAGACAAATGGTATCCACACCCACCACAGAACCACTTTTCGGCTGTTCTTCATGCGAGGTCTTCAAAGAAACCAATGGATTGGATTCCTAGCTCTGCTTCGCTTCGGTGTTGTCTACGCTTGGAAATGATAGGTCGGCCGAACCCAGTTGAGATGAGGATATGGATCGAGCTGTGTATTGCTCACTGCATCGACTTCGCTATGGGATGCGTCAATAAAAGTAGCGTAGGCGCTTCTATAATGTTACTTTATTGTGCAGCAAGATAATCGGTGATACCAGTCGGTAATACCGACGATAAAAGTTCTCTCAATTTTTGTAACGAGGCTTTTCCCAGTTCAGGATCACCTATGTGACATTCAAAACCCATAATTCGTTTTGCATCATGCAAAGCATGCGCTAAGGAGGCTCATACGCATATGACTTTTTTATGCAACAACAAACTAAATTCAACACAAGTACCGTCCTAGTGTCGGCCCGATTCTATGACTCGCTGTTTTTCGCACCATAAGTAGCCCGCTCTTTCGGTCTCATAGGACAGTCCACCACGACCTGACCCAAATGGCTATTCAAGCAATCAAAGTGAGTACTCATATTTATTCCTATTTTATGTATGTTCTGACCACTGCAACTCCTCGCCATCTCTTCCATTTAGAAAGTGATAAAGGATCTCAGAGTCTATTACGTTAAACGTATAGGCTTACGGCTATGAGTCACACATGTCGGTCTATCATTGATCTGCACGCAATCAATCACCAATCTAGTAAAAATTCTGTGGGTAGCATTTGGACTCGCTTGCCTGAGATGTGCTCCGTGCCAATGTGGCGGTTCCGTAGTAATCTCTTTCGCAAGATGATTCGCTGTACGTCTACACCTGGCCTCAGTTACATCCCTTTCCGTTGAGGGCGGATGGCGCAGCAATAAGGTACAACAGGAACGAGAAAAGAGCCGCTGCACAGCTTAACGGACGAGCCCTACGTTAGGCGCAAGTGTAGGCCTATGCATCGTGTCGGCTATCAGATACGGTCAATGGATCCCCCGCTTGCTCGAGATTTGATTCTATGAACATTTTACTCATGATGGCGTTTTAACTAGCAATAGAACTATCGGGCCAAGAGAACGTTCGCAAAACCTATTATCTTGCTTTATCGACTAATAATCCCTCGTTGCTGTGGGAGATTCACCATTGCATCTGGAATGACAGCGAATGATTCTCTGCCTTTTGATCTTTAGCTCCAACTGCGGTCATTACAAAATATCCATTAACGTGACATCGCAAGATAAAATGATCATCAACACCAATTAGGCGACAGTAAGAGTGTTAATGGATTAAAGACGTGTGCAACATGTGCAGAAGAGCAGGTGGGCGTCATCAGGGCCCGTGGTAGGTGAGAAATACCACTCTACGTTCCTTTACGCATCGAATATGTTCTGGCAACTGGTAAGAATGCAACCCAAGGCAAATTCTTATAAACGTATCGGGAAGTGTAACATCAGGTATGACGGTGACCTTCGGGTGGTGATTTTGCAAACGATATTTATCATCTGCATCAATTTATATTCCGTAACCAGTAGCTACTTGACTAGCTGTTAGGCAGTGTCATGATAGGGCGATGTGAAGAAAGTCTATCTAATTTTCTAGTATTCTGTACAAAAAATTAAGAATTGTACTATTGTTTACCCTGCTCCTATAAAAATGAGCTCAGGCATGAAACTACCTACGATAAAGCAAATATGCATTACTTCGTTTGCCACTAGAAAAAGAACCGAGTTCAGCACTGATTGGTAAAAGCGGGCGTAAAGCCGAGCATTTGTCGTCTCAGTATGCCTTTAGTGTCGCAATAAAGAACTTGAATCGACTTGCTTTGCGTAGCTCAACGTGTGTAGAATCCGACGCGAATAAAAAGCGTAGACCATCGAAACCGTGCCATACGGGAAGAAGAGAATATCACGCTGTGTACAGACGCACGCTTTCGGCCTAAGTAAGATATATCGATGACAGCCTGGGATGGAAGTTGCCCACAGTAAATGAAAGCCATTTAACTGGAAGAAACTAAACGCGGTGGTGAGTGATGTGACCGCTAATCCATATCGCACCGTTCTTATTACCCACGTCTTATGCCTGGAGTCTGGCGCAGAGCTTACCCTTCTGGTTACAATTATACCACTTAAATGAGACAGATACGATCACAATCTGTTCATCAAATATTGGATGGAGGGTGAGTTAGATCTCACTAATCGCACTCGGCGTTATGAGTTGAGGCCAATGTCGATGTGATGGCTTTGTTTAAAAGATCAATTCTCCATTGGCTTGTCACAAGACGCCAGACAGCTACGCTGATTCCTAGATCATTATGAGGGTGGATGCCTTATCAGCTGAAAGTCCTCGCTAACTTGGTAGGGGCATGCGTCATGTGGTCGTGACAGTAACCACACTCTTCTGCTTGCTAAAGATTAAGACCACATCTGCGTTCAGCCGTTTTGCGCCTGGCTAGTAGCTTATTGACTCTAATCGAGGTATGGTGCGATTCTGATATTGGTATCACTTAAGTTTAAAGCCGAGATATCTCAGGTTCAACCTATTGGGCAAACATACGCAATGTAAGTGTACCTTACGCGGCGCACTACGCTGATTCGTAGGCTAATCGAACGAGATTTGGACTTGCTTGGCGCAAAGGGAAGTGGCACGCACGAGGAGGTATGGCAACATTGAATTGGGCACATTAGTTATAAAAGCTGCATGAACATTCTGCATATAAGGCCGCTAGTCTCACTTAAAGTGTCCGGTCTCATTACGCGCCGCCGTTTCCACAAGTCTTAATACCACAACCTAAGAAGCTTACTGTGAAGTTGTTTAGTGGCTAACTCACCCGCTAATAAGGGCCGCCCACGCGTGTATGTGAGTCATATCCGTTGCCCGTGTTACAGGTCTTTGTCTGTGGGGCTGGGCGTGAAGCCTATCAAAACGTCAGCTCGTATAATCAATACATTTATGCCGGCCTAGTTAAATAAAAAAAGAGTCCGATAATATAATTTATGCTGACTATTAAATAAAAAAAGTCGGGAGTGCAGGCTGCTTGGTAGTCTTTCGCAACAGATTGACTTTCATCATAAAGATAAGGAAAGGTGTAGCCATGCTGCTTCACATTTTCTATCATTTTTTCTGGGGAGTCATCTGGATAATTGGCTACGTCATTTGAGTTGATCGCAATAACCACCAAACCCCTGCGCTGATACTTTTTGACAAAATGTATGAATGCATCGCGCAAATGAATGACATAGGGACAATGATTGCAAATGAACGCAATTAATACTGGCTTTTCCCTATAATCACTCAACGATATACTTTTACCTGTTGTAGGTTCTAGTATGGTAAAAGCAGGAGCTATGGTTCCTAGGTCAATCATTACTGAAGGAGTTCGTGCCATAAGTATGAACCTCTATGTTCCTTTCTGAGTGCTTAACGAATAAGTAATAAAGCTTGTATGTCTTGTACTGATACACCTGATTCTGACTGTAATTGCGCAAGGTTTATTTTCCCAGGGTTACCTGCTAGTTCTCTTGTTGTTTGTTTCTTTTTCACAGGGGTAGGGGTAGCGGCTAATTGTCGCATTATTTGATCATAATCGATTTTTACTTTCCCTTTATTTGCATAATTTGTTGGGAAACGACGAGGTGCAATTAAACGATTCTTTTTGCTATATCGGTAATGCCCCGATATTGGGAACTCAAATAATATATCTTCCATCTTTGGCCCTTGAGCAATATTATGGACGATCATATGACGCCGAGGATCTGCTTTCGAACGTTGATCAACCACCACACCTATATGTGGTAATCCTGGACCAACCATCCACGTTACTAAATCACCCGGTTTATAATCATACGGATTTCGAGTAGTCGCTACTTGTGCCCCATGGCGACGGAAAAATGCCTGTAAATTATATACGCGACGATGGTCGATATTTTTATCTGGCGCAGATAAGTTCCATTTCTTTATTTGCGGATAATCGTAAAATCCACCCTTTGACATATCCTCATGTACTTCTTTCTGTAAATCGATACCCAGCTTTCGATAGGAACGAATGACTACATCAGTACACACACCAATGTTCTTAGGTACATCTCCCCAA
>NW_014582047.1:0-340 GCF_000485595.1 Priapulus caudatus
TATACTGCGCGGTCCATAATCAGATAAGGATCACGATTTGTAATCCTTTACTGCTGTGATGAATTGTGCCTACAAGTAAAAGTATGGGTCACGTAAACATATCGTGAATGGGTGATTTGCTAACGGTTTTGATTATTTACACATAAAGCCCGCTTATCGTCGGATCTTTCCAAATTATTCACATGTAGCAGAGAGCGCATGCGCAGCAGTAGCTTGACCTGAAAAAACATCTAAATCTTTCAGTTGAATAATCATATCTCTCTGTCTTCGCAATTTTCTTGTACTGTAGCAAAGCAGTGCTCACGCATGCCCAAGTCAAAAGAAATATAATTTTATCGTA
>NW_014582047.1:955-6788 GCF_000485595.1 Priapulus caudatus
AAAAATTATGAATTTAAAATGAAGAGCAGGTATCCCAGCATAGATTTATATGATAACATACCATCCGTAGACCTCACTTAAGAAATAAGACGAATACCTTGCATGTACGTTGTCCGCTGCATATGCCAATCAGTACACAATCTGGCGACGTTAGAGTGTTAGCGCATGCGCAATATCTCACCACAGGAGCTATATTTTCTGATGAACATGCATTTATTATGGTTATGGGGTATCTCCGCATAGATTTCTAAAATATATTTTTATATGTAGACCTGTGTTTATAATTAGGAGAGCGCCCTAGCCTGCAGGGTGCAAAACTCTTACTTCATCCCCTCCCGTTTTATTTTCCAACTGCCTTTCTTGCCCCTCGGATAGATTCCTTCTTCCTCTACCGCCCTCAGCTATCTTCCCTGCCGTCTGTCCTCAGTCTCCCTCCCCTCTCTCACTCAGCAAGCTATATTATGCAGTTTGCTTCAGTCCGTTCTGAGAGCCTGAAACGGTGCTCGCGCATGCGTAATATCTCATAAGAAGAAGAATATTTTGCAAAAATTATGCATTTAAAATGAAGAGCAGGTATCCCAGCATAGATTTATATCATAATATACCATCCGTATACCTCACTTAAGGAAGAAGACGAATACCTTGCATGTACGGTGTCCGCTGCATATGCCAATCAGTACACAATCTGGCTACGTTGGAGTGTTAGCGCATGCACAATATCTCACCACAGGAGCTATATTTTCTGATGAATATGGATTTATTATAGTTAGGGGGCATCTCCACATAGGTTTCTAAAATATATTTTTATATGCAGACCTGTGTTTATAATTAGGAGAGCGCCCTAGCCTGCAGGGTGCAAAACTCTTACTTCATCCCCTCCCGTTTTATTTTCCAACTGCCTGTCTTGCCCCTCGCATAGACTCCTTCTTCCTCTACCGCCCTCAGCTATTTTCCCTGCCGCCTGTCCTCAGTCTCCCATCCCTCTCTCACTCAGTAAGCTATATTATGCAGTTTGCTTCAGTCCTTTCTCAGCGCCTGAAACGGTGCTCGCGCATGCGCAATATCTTATGAGAAGGATAACATTTGGCAAAAATTATGCATTTAAAGTAAAGAGCAGGTATCCCAGCATAGATTTATATGATAACATACCATCCGTAGACCTCACTTAAGAAATAGGACGAATACCTTGCATGTAAGGTGTCCGCTGAATATACCAATCAGTACACAATCTGGCGACGTTAGTGTGTTAGCGCATGCACAATATCTCACCACAGGAGCTATATTTTCTGATGAATATGCATTTATTATGGTTAGGGGGTATCTCAGCATAGATTTCTGAAATAGATTTTTATATGTAGACCTGTGTTTATAATATTAGGAGAGCGCCTTAGCCTGCAGGATGGAAAATTCTTAAATTATCTCCTCCCGTTTTATTTTCCCACTGCTTTTCTTGCCCCTCACTTAGACTTCTTAATCTGCTACCGCCCTCAGCTATTTTCCCTGCCGCCTGTCTTCAGTCTCCCACCCCTCTCTCAATCAGCAAGCTATATTATGCAGTTTGCTTCAGTCCGTTCTGAGAGCCTGAAACGGTGCTCGCGCATGCGTAATATCTCATAAGAAGAAGAATATTTTGTAAAAATTATAAATTTAAAATGAAGAGCAGGTATCCCAGCATAGATTTATATGATAACATACCATTCGTAGACCTCACTTAAGAAATAGGACGAACACCTTGCATGTACTGTGTCCGCTGCATATGCCAATCAGTTCACAATCTGGCGACGTTTGAGTGGTAGCGCATGCGCAATATCTTACCACAGAAGCTATATTTAATGATAAACATGCATTTATTATGGTTAGGGGGTATCTCAGCATAGATTTCTAAAATATATTTTTATATGTAGACCTGTGTTTATAATTAGGAGAGCGCCCTAGCATGCAGGGTGCAAAACTCTATCTTCATCCCCTCCCGTTTCACCAACTAAGTGTATGCGCGAATTCGAATGCATATTTCATTTGTTTATCAGTCTAAGACCAACACTTCCATCCCAAATTCAATAACGAGATTTCTACGCCACGAATAAGTTAGGTTCGACCAGCTTTATTGCAAACTAACATCGTTTTTGGTACGAAATGGAGAGTGTAAAAACGTAGACGCTCTGGTTTGATTATCGTGGTTTCCTTCTCCAACCTACACACAGTGAACGCCGTCTATGCTCTCTGTAGATCCAGCTCACAGAGGGACACTACTAGCGTTATATTTAGTTAGACACTAGTGTTATTATGAATACGATTACTATTACTACTACTATTACAACCCCTCACAAATATATTAACCAAGTATACAATTATGATCGTCTACGTGTGGTACTAAAATATGCCAGCATGTTATGTTACATAACATTACAAACATGGTTCATCGCTAACTTTATAGCCTAATGACGTAGAATAACAAACATGTCTTATCTATACGTGGTTTTTTTTGTATCAGTTTTATGAAATTGATCTGTGTCCCGTATAGAGCCGGTACGCATCGTAATTGCTCGCATAATTTAACGGCAGAGCTTCTTAACAATCGACTTGATCGTTCAGATTGTGATAAAAGCATCTATTTATGCATGTGTGTACCATATAAGGAGTGCTAATTAATATAAAAGATGGGCTCAACGAAAAAGACCTTTTAAAGAGAAGTGACACTTTTTCGTCCAAATTAAATGGCCGCAATCAACTTTTTGAAATACATTTTTTTATTATATCTTCTACTCCAAACGTGTTTTTGCGTTGTTACATGACGATGTTTTATCGCATAATAAATATAGGGGATCCGATCGCGTTGAAACACGCTGCAAACATGACACTATACCGGAACAATAATGAACATAATCACATACTATAACATTATACCGCTCTGCCTATACAGCGCACGTCATCACCTCTTGCAGCAGTGTGGCCATCAATGGTCACGTAGTACATTAGAGAAGCGTCGCTAAAACCTCCCATATAATGCGGAAATGTGTGGATAACAATATCACGGGTGGATACACGGTATATACGCTGCATGCGCTTCCGTGCAGGGATTATACCTTAATCACAATTAATGTGTGCGAATGCTCGACATGCAGGCTTAACGAGATTTAGAAAGCTCTACAATGCAGCCTCGCGACAATTCCTCCCCGATGACTCGTGAGGCGCATTGCAGCGCACTAAAACGACTCCTCTCTCTCTCTCTCTCTCTCTCTCTCTCTCTCTCTCTCTCTCTCTCTCACACACACACACACACACACACGCGCGCGCGCGCACACACACACACACTCACATGCACAACACACACAGACAGACAAACACACACAGGCACACACACACAGACAGACAAACACACATCACAGCACACACGGCGCAACGCGACGCACTGCACAGCACGCACGCACGCACGCCGCACGCACGGCAACTCACACACGCAGCGCACGCCTACGCAGACGCACACACACACACTCACACACATATATTATTATATATATCTTTAATGTCCGCAGATGTTCGGCTTTAAATAGACGGAGATAAGTTGGGTTTTGAACCAATCGTTCGCACGCACCTTCCTTCCAGAGAAAACGTGTGTGTTTCGGCTCTTTCTTCTTTCTCGGTTTCCCTCTTTCCATTTCTCTTGCTCTCTCTCTCTCTCTCTCTCTCGTCTCGTCTCATCTCCTCTCTCTCTCGCTCCCGGTCCGCTCTCTCTCTCTCTCTTTGTCTCTCTCTCTCTCTCTCTCTCTCTGTGTGTCTCTCTCTCCTCTCTCTCATCGCTCTCTCGCTGGCTGTCTCGCTCTCCGCTCTCATCTCTCTCTCTCTCTCTCTCTCGCTCTCTCGCACTCGTTCTCTCGTCCTCTCTCTCTCGTGCTCTCTGCTCCTCTCTCCTCTCTCTCTCTCTCTCACTCTCTCTCTCTTCAATCTCTTCTCCTTGCATCGCTCTCTCTCTATCTATCTCTCCTCTTTATCTCTCTCTCGCTCTCGTCATCTCTCTCTCTCATCGTCTCTCTCTCTCTCTCTCTTCTATATCTATCGATCTCCTCCTCTTCTCTTCTCTGCCGTCTTTCTGTTCCTCTCTGTCTCTCTTTTATCTCTCGCGCCACTCTCTCTTTTCGCTTATTTCCCCACCCCCCTGCTTTCTTTCTCGTCTCTCTTTCTTTCTTTAATCGCTCTACCAGATACCACTACTAGAAAAAGACGTCGCGGTGCAATACAGACGAAACAGCAAACGATTGATCCGCTGGGCGAAAAAGAAATCCCACGATTTTATCACACGTTGAAAACGAATTTTCACCAGACACATTTAGCATTAGAGCTTACCGCTACGCTATATAAACACACACGATCATTCTACTGAAACTATTACGAACTCTAAGCTGTTTTCCAGCCCCAGAGTGTCGGTACGAGTGTGTCTCTTCACCCTATAGAAAGAACGACGCCATGAATGTGACCCCATAAAGTGAGCGTCAACCAAATATTAACAGAGCCGCCGGACAAGCCCAGTAGACAAGGACCAGTGATTACGTCATCGTTCCTCCTATCACACACGCGCTTGTCGAGGCGGGCTACCCGCATCTGTTTCATGAGCATGATTCATCTCTCATAAGAGAATGATAGAATATATTACAGATATTAAATGCCTACACAGGTTCGCGCAGCCGTCCACCGTGTATATACCACTTACATATAGTTTAATTATATATAATAAGAAGATATTAATGGTCACGCTTCTTGTCTAACGGTGCAATAATTAAACCTTTAACCGTCACGTCACGTGACCTAATGGGTAAAAACAAATGTTTGCCGGTGATGCTTGAAAATAACCCATGTGTATTCAAACGAAAGTATTAATAACGAAACATTTATTTCTTGTAGCTGAAATGCTTATTGGCATGTGTATTTTTTTTTTTGTCAACGCGTTGTCTGAATTCGTATGTTGCTAACGCCCACCGGAAGACAAAATCAGGTCATCTAAATCCGACTGAATTGCTAGGAACGATTCATTCCGGTGTCCCGTGTTTCGCGAACGAAAATTCTCTAAAAACTGACAACATCGTTGACAGAACAGGGTTGGCCGCGTTGGAGGAATTTATGACGTCGCGTGCGGCGCTCCCTAGTGTGTCGCGGCTAGTCGATGACGCTAGCTCCCGAAATAGCAGCGGCGAGCAGCGCAGACCAAGCGCTGTCACAGCGGCGCCCGCTACGGGGCCCCACTGGTGGGACCTGAAAATCTATACCGGGCACGAACCCGCCAGTCACTAACGGCCTTGCCAGCGGTGTTTACTGCGCTAAGTTTAAATGTTATCGAATGACTAAATTATCTCAAATAATAATAACTAGCTGCGGGTACCGCGCTGGCGCTGGGGGTAAAATCGTGCTACTAATTCATACTACTAATAATTGGAACACAATAGGAAACGATTGGGTAAAAATCGACAATATAACATTGCACACAATATCAATATTTACAAATCAGTGTATAAGATAATAACATGGGATAAAACTGTTACGTATGAGCATTATTGACAGCGCAAGAACCAACCTTAGAACCCCTGGAATCATAAAATAGTAATAATGGTGGAAATGAGAAAAAGATTGTACGCATGGGTTGCAGTTTTCATGTTGAAAAAACCCTACTTTGATAAACATGGTTTCGGTGTTAATTGTCTGGTGGGAAAAATATGTAGAGATTGGCTGGCTCTCGAACTCGCCTCGCAGCCACCCACGTAGCAGGCTATCCATGGTCAGATCGGTAAAGGATGAATAAACGAAATGGGTATGATAGTATAGATAGAGACAGGCCAGCGAAAGT
>NW_014582047.1:7803-8802 GCF_000485595.1 Priapulus caudatus
TAAAATATATGTTAAAATTAGAAGTGCCTAGTAAACATATCCTATCGCACCTTTCAGCCGGCTGCGCTAAGATCATGAGTCGCCATTTTTGAGATTTCTGAGATTTCTGAGAATTTATTCAAAGTAAAAAAAATTGCTATTGAAATAAACAGACCCTAGGTATACTAAATCTATATCTAACGTTAGGTGGTAATTTATATGATTAGTAATGGCTAATGACGGCAACAATGGTGTCAATGCGGTCAATGCAAATAATCCGTGGCGTTAATCTGCAGTGTCTGATGCCGATGGGCCAAGGTTTAGAGGAGTCTAGATAGATCTATCTAGATGCTAGTCTAAACCTGATTGAGGTCTAGATTCCGTGACGAGTGCTTAACCGATTCTCAGCTCAACTAGCCAAACATCCGGGAACTCGCGTTTTCACTGACCAGTCTCACTTGGTCCAGGTTTGAACATTGTATAACAATATATAGCTGTTGGCCTATACTTATAGCTACAATGTAAAGAATATTCCAAGAATAGGCCTATTACTTAGTTATTACTTTACTTTATACTTAGACTAAAATAAATATCAGTAGTTGAGGTTACTGGCAGTTCTAACAAATCAGTAAAAGAAAAAAAAAAGTATAATAAATCTTATTGCACCAATAATAACTCACTGCAAAAGGAGAGCCTAACGTCGGCGCGAATGCTGACTCTCTGCACTACGCTGCATAGTAACTCCCCATACATAATCGGGATTAGTATGACGATAGGCTTTCCTATGGGCCCTGCCGTCTGTCCTAAATCTCCCTCCCCTCTCTCACTCAGCAAGCTATATTATGCAGTTTGGTTCATTCCCTTCTAAACGCATGATACGGGGCTCGCGCATGCGCAATATCTCATGAGAAGAAGAATATTTTCAAAAAATTATGAATTTAAAATGAAGAGCAGGTATCCCAGCATAGATTTATATGATAACATACCATCCGTAGACCTCACTTAAGAAATAAGACGAAT
>NW_014582048.1:0-203 GCF_000485595.1 Priapulus caudatus
ACAGCGGCAGCGGCAGCGGCAGCGGAAGCGGCAGCGGCAGCGGAAGCGGCAGCGGCAGCGGCAGCGGCAGCGGCAGCGGCAGCGGTGTGCGTCAAACTGTATGCGTGGCGTGCGGGAGGGAAAGGCGCATTCGGAAATCTACAGACGAGAGAGCGAGAGAGCGCTCGCTGCTGCTGCTGCTGCTGCTACTGCTGCTGCTGTTG
>NW_014582048.1:1948-8800 GCF_000485595.1 Priapulus caudatus
GGGGGGAGAGCGAGATGGGGGGGGGAAACAGCGACGGAAAAGAGCGACAGACATATAAATAGATATACATAGAGAAAAGGGGGGCGAGTGAAGGGAGAGAGCGAGGAGGGGGGAGAACCCGCGAGAGAAAAGAGCGACAGACATAAAGATAGATATTCATAGTGAGAATAGGGAGGAGCGTGAAGGGAGGAAGATGAGATGTAAAAGCGACTGAAAAGAATATGATTGACTATAGGGACGGGAGACATGAAGATGATGGATGGAGGGGGCGGGAAGAAAGCTCGGTGATTGGCTTTGGGTGACGAGGGGCCGAGAGAAAGGAAAGGGAGAGGAGAGAAGAAAAGGGAAGGGAGCGGGAGATAAGAAACAGGAAAGAGAGGGGGAGAGAAAATGAAGAAAAGAGGAAGCGACGGGTGATTAGGAAGGGAGGGAGGAGGAGAAGAAAGGAAGGGGAATGGTGATTAGGAAGGGAGAGAGAGAGAGGAAGACGATCAGCGCTGGTTGCGAGAGAAGGAACCCTGACGAGGAAGAGAAGGAAATATAGCGGGCGAGAGAAAGAAAGGAAATTTTGCGAGAAATTGGAAGGCAATGAGAGACGGAAGAGAGCGAGAGAGCGAGAGAGACGCAGAGAGGCCAGAGAGCGAGAAGAGAGAGGAGTAGAGAGAGAGAGAGAAGAGAAGTGAGAGAGAAGGAGGTGCGAGATTAAGAAATGAGAATTGATGAGAGACGTAACAGTCATTGTCGAGAGAAGAAGTCAAGTTAATTGGCGAAAAAAAGGAAAAGGGAATTTAGGTGAGAAAAGAGACGAAGCAAAGTGGGAGAGAAAGTACGAAAATGGTCGAGACCGAGAGAGAGAGAACGAAAGCCAGAAAGAAAAGAGAGAGCGCGACAAGAGAGAGACAGACAGGAGAAGCGAGAGAGAGAGAGAAACGCACGACTACCGCGACACTCGCCCGATCGGCACGACGCGAGAGAGAAGAGAGCGCGCGCATACGAGCGAAAGAGAGAAACATATGAGAAGAGAGAGCGCGAGAGCGAGAGAGAGAGCAGAGAAGAGAGGGAGAAACAGAAGAGAGAAGAAGCGCGAAAGAGAGAGGCGATAAGAAAAAGGAAGACAGAGACAAGGCGAGAGAGAGAGATATATAGGCACCAGCGCGAGAGCCGGGAGAGAAGAGACGAGGCCGCCGCAAGAGCGAGAGAGAAACATAAGCAGAGAGAGAGAGAGAGAGAGAGAGAGTAGCCGCGCCGAGAACGAGAGAAGGCGCGGCGAGAGAAGACAGACAGAGAGAGCGAGAGAGATGAGAAAGAGAGCGGCGAAAAGCGAGGAGGAGAGAGAGAGAGAGAGCGAGCGCGCAGGCGGAACAGGAGGGAGAAACATAGAGAAAGCGCGAGAGAGACAGAGAGACAGAAGAGAGCACGCTGCCCGAGAGAGAGAGAGCGCGCGAGAGAGAGACAGAGAGAGAGAGAACGAGCGATGGAGCAAGAGAGAAATAAGAGAGCGCGCAGAAAGAGAAGAGAGAGACGAGAGAGAGAGAAAGAGACAGAAGAGACGAGAGAGAGAGAAAGAGACGCGGCGAAGACTTGAGAGAGAGAGAGAGAGAGAGATGAGACGCAAGAGAACGTAATTGGCGACCTCTGAGAAAGGAGAAGGTAGATAATTGTCGCGAGACGAGATCTAAAAGACGTGACCTCGCTCTTCTCGCCTTCCCTGGGGGGAGGAATATCCCCTCCCTTCAACGCTCACATCCGCGGCCAGTGGCTCACCGCTCGCCCATGGCGAGGCGAAACACACCGACCTTTCAGCACGTCCGTGTAAACACCCAGCCATCAGCGCAGCCAGCAGCCAGGCCCACACGCCCCACCAGCGCAGCCGCCAGTCAGCAGGCCACACGCCAACGCCAGGCCCAGTCAGCGACAGCCAGCCAGCCAGCCAGTCGAAACAGCCAGCCAGGAGTCAGCCAGCCAGTCCACCACAGTCAGCCAGCCAGCCCGTCAGCCAGCCCTAAGTCAGCCAGCAGTCCAGCCAACGCCACGCCAGCCAGTCAGACAGGCCAGCCGTCAGCCAGCCAGTAGCGGCACAGGCAGCCACCGTCAGCACACTCCAGGCCAGCCAGCGCAGGCCAGCGTCAGCTCGACCAAGCCAGTTCAGCCGCCAGCCAGCCAGCCAGTCCAAGCCGCCAGCCAGCGCAGCCAGTCAGCCCAGCCAGCACAGTCAGCCAGTGCAGCCCCAGCTAGCAGGCCAGCCAGCCAGCCCAGTCAGCCAGCCAGCCACAAGCCAGCCAGCCAGCCAGTCAGCCACAGTCAGCCAGCCAGCCAGCCACAGTCAGCCACAGTCAGCCAGTCAGCCCACCAGCCACAGCCAGCCAGCCAGCCCCAGTCAAGCCACAGGTCAGCGCATCAGCCAGCTAAGCCAGCCAGCCAGCCAAGTCAGCCAGCCAGCCAGCCAGCCCAGCCAGCGCGGGGCACAGCGCAGCCAGCCAGCCAGCATGGCCAGCCAGCCCAGTCAGGCCACAGCCAGCGCAGCGGCAGCCAGACCAGCCCAGTCAGCCAGCCAGCCCAACAGCCAGCCACCGCCAGCCAGCCAGCCAGCCCAGCCAGCCAGCCAGCAGGCCAGCCAGCCAGCCCAGGCCAGTCAGTCAGCGGCCAGCCAGCCAGCAGGCCGCCCAGCCAGCAGCCAGCCAGCACACGCAGCCAGTCGCCAGCCCAGCCACAGTCAGCCCAGCCCAGTCAGCCAGCAGGCGGGCACAGCAGCCGCAGCCAGCGCCAGCCCCAGCCCAGCGCAGTCAGCCAGCCAGCACAGCCAAAGCCCACCAAGTTACGCCAGCCAGCCAGCCAAGCCGTCAGCCAGTCCCGCCAGCACAGCCAGCCAGCCAGGCCAGCCAGCCAGTTCAGCACAGCAGCGCAGCCAGCCAGTCAGCCAGCCAGCCAGTTAGCCCAGCCAGCCAGCCACTCTGAGTCAGCCAGTCCAGCCAGCCAGCCAAGCCAGCCAAGCGCAGCCAGCCACGTGCCAGCCAGCCAGCCAGCCACCCAGCCACCAGCCAGCGCAGCCAGCCATGGACCAGCGCAGCAGCCCAGCCAGCCAGCCAGTCAGCCAGGCCAGCCACCGCAGGCCACCAGCCAGTCAGCCCACAGCATCAGCCAGCCAGCCAGCCAGCCAGTCAGTCCACAGTCAGCCAGTCACGCACCCAGCCAGCCACAGCCCGCCAGCCAGCCAGTCAGGCCAATCAGTCAGCATCAGGCCAGCTAGCCAGCCAGGCCAGCCCAGTCAGCCGCCAGCCAGCCAGCCCAGCCAGCCAGCAGCCAGTCCAGTCAGCCAGCCAGCCACAGCCCGCCACGCCGCCAGCCAGCCAGCCAGCCAGCCAGCCCAGCCAGCAGGCCAGCCTCATTAGCCAGCCAGCCCGTCAGTCAGCCAGCCAGCCACAGGCACATCAGCCCCAGTTAGCCAGGCCAGCCCCAGCCAGCCAGTCAGCCAGGGCCAGCCAGCCAGCCACGTCACCGCCAGCGCACAGTCACGCCAGCCAGAGCCAGGCCCAGCCACAGTAGCACGGCCGCAGCCAGCCAGCCAGCCAGTCAGCCAGGCCAAGCCAGCCAGCCAGCCAGCCAGTTAGGCAGTGCCAGCACAGCCAGCCGTCACAGTCAGCCAGCCAAGCCAGCCAGCAGCCAGTCAGGCCGCCAGCCAGCCAGCCAGTACCAGCCAGCCAGCCATCCGTCAGCCAGCTCAGCCAGCCAGCCAGCCCCCCCCCCCCCCCCAGCCGGCCACCAGCACAGTCAGCCAGCCAGCCACGGCCAGCCAGTTAGCCAGCCAAGCCACCACCGCGTCAGCAAGCCAAGCCACCGTCAAGCCAGTCAGCCATCCAGCCCAGTCCAGCCAGCCAGCCAGCCAGTCAGCCAGCGCAAGCCAGGCCGCCCACCCAAGCCATCAGGCCAGCCAGCCAGCCACGCCAGTCAGCCAGCCAGCCCAGCAGCCAGCCAGCCAGCCAGTCCAGCCAAGCCAGCCAGCCAGCCAGTCAGCCAGCCAGCCAGCCACAGTCAGCCACCCGTCAGCCAGTCACGCCCAGCCAAGCCCAGCCACAGTCAGACCAACGTCAGCCAGTCAGCAGCCAGCCAGCCAGCCAGCCAGCCAGCCAGCCAGCCAGCCCAAGCAGCCACCGTCAGCCAGTCAGCGCCAGCCAGCCAGCCAGGCCAGCCAGCCAGCCAGCAGCCCAGTCAGCCAAGCCAGCCCAGCCAGCCAGCCAGCCATGCCAGTCAGCCCAGCCAGCCAGCCAGCCATCAAGCTTAGTCACCAACTACAATCAGCCCGTTGGCAGCCAGCCCGCCGCCAGCCAGCCAGTCAGCCAGCCGCCAGTTAGTCAGCCACCAGCCAGCCAGTCCAGCCCGGCCAGCCAGCCACCGGCCAAGCAGCCGAGTTAGCCACGAGACAAGCCACCGTCAGCCAGTCAGCCACTAGCCAGCCAGCCAGCCAGTCAGCCAAAGCCAGGCCAGGCCAGCCAGCCCCGCCAGCCACGCCGCGCAGCCCACCAGCCAGCCCACCGCCAGCCACCAGTAGCCCAGACAAGCGCGCCACCGGTCAGCACAGTCGAGACCAGCCAGCCAGCCAGCCAGTCAATCGTGCAGTCAGTCCAGCCAGCAGCCATAGCCACGCCAGACCAGCCAGCCAGCCAGCCAGCCCGCCAGCCAGGTCAGTAGTCAGCCAACTACAGCAGTCAGTCAGCCCAAGCCAGCAGCAGGCCAGCCAGCCCAGCCAGTCCAGCCAGTTAGTCAGTCCCACTACAGCCACGTCAGTCAGGCCAGCCAGCCACCAGTCAAGCTCACCGGTTTCCTTCGTTCGCAGCCCAGCAGTCACTAAGTAGTAAGGCAGTAGGCCAATGGACACAGCAGCAAGTACAGGCAGTAGTGAGTAAGCAGGCCAGCTAGCCAAGCAGCAGTAGCTGGGAGTAGAAGTAACTAGTAGCAGCAGGCAGTAGCAGGTAGCCAGTAGCAAGCACAAGCTAGCAAGGCAGTAGCGCACAAGGCAGCAGTACGCGCAGCACCACCATCACGCATCACCATCACCACCCACCAGCCAGCAAGCCAGCAGCAACTAACACCACCACAGCAACAGCAGAGCAGGAGCGCACCACCAACCACCACCAGCAGCAGCAGACAGCCCCGCAGCACCACCACCGCACCCAGCGGCGCAGCAGCATGGGCAGCACCAGCAGTAGGCAGCAGCTAGCAAGCTCCCCGCCTTCCTGCCCGCATCATTGGCATGTAAATTGGCTTCCCGCTTCCCCAGGCGGCCCCCCCTGAATACCGCAAAATTTCGTCGCGCGCGTGCAACAACATGAATCCGGATTGAACGCAGCACGCTATCCGGATACGCCGCCATGGGACTCGACGACCGTCCCGACACTTTCGGATCCGCCCCATCTTGGCCGGACGACGAACGGACGGACGGAACGGACGGGACGGACGCACCGAGCGACCGGACAACGGACGGACCGGACGGACGGGACCGGACCGGACGGACGACCGGCAAGGACGAACTGACGGATCCAGGACGTCAAGGATCGGAAAGGACGGCAGGGCCATCTGAACTTGCGATTATTCTCTAAAGCGAGGCAGCTTGTGTCTGTTTCGTGCGCATGCATGCCGCCCACAGAGATAGGCGGGGAGGGGTGGCAGTAGTCCAGCAGCCAGCCTAGTTTAGCCAGGCCAGCGCGCATGCATGCACGCACCAGAGATAGGGGGAGGGGTGGCTAGGACTGTTAATGTTAATAGGACAGTGACCTTTGACAATGAGGGTTGAGCAGACTTTGATGGACGCGCCGGGCGCATTTCTGTTTCACTCCAGCGGATCACCTTCTGCCCCCCCTGCGGCTCTCTCTCTCTCTCGTCTCTCTCTCCTTCTCTCTTCTGCTGCTGCTCTCCCTCATCGCTCTCGTCTCTCTCTCTCTTTCTCGATCTCTCTCTCTCTCCGCATCTCGTACAGGTCTCATCTCTCTCTCCTCCTCTCTATCTCTCCTCGTCGGTCTGGTCTGTCCTCTCCCTCTCCCTCCATCTCTTCTCTCTCGTCCCTCTCTGCCTGCTCTCTCTCTCTCTCTACTCCACTGTCTGTCTGTCTGTCTCTGCTCTCTCTCTCTCTCTCTCTCTCATGCCCTCTCTCCTCTGTGTCGTCTCACTCTCATCTCTCCTCTGTCTGTCTCTCTCTCTGCTCTCTTTCGTCTACTCTTCTCTCCTCGTCTCTCTTCTCCCCTCCTCATCCTCTCTCGTTTTCTCTCTCTCCAGCGTTCTCGCAGCGACTCTCTCTTCATTTCCCTCTCTCTCGTGTCTCTCATCGTCCGCCTGTCTCTTTCTCTCTCTCTCTCATCTCTCCCTCTTTTTTTTTCTCTCTCCTGTCTCCTCTTTGTCTCTCTCTCTCTCATCTCCGTCCTCTCTCTCCTTATCTCTTCTCTCTCCTCGCTCGCTGTCCCCTCCTCACCACCTTCCCTTCTCTTTCCTACACATCGTCTTTCCAGCTCTGCCTCTTTTCTGCTCTCTTGCTATCTCTCTAACGCCTAATCTGTACTTTCTCTCGTTATATATTCACCCAACCCTCTCTCTCTCTTCAACTCTCGTACATCTCCGCCGCCGCGCCTCGGATCGGTCTCCTCGTCTCTCTCCTCTCTCGCAGTACTTTCATCTCAGCATCTTTCTTTCTTCTCCCCTCTTATCTCATCTCTTCGTCTCTCTCTCCTCGATCAGCAGGGTCTCTCCTCCCTCTATCCATCCTCTCCTCTCGTTCCTCATTCCTCGTCGTCTCTCTAGACCCTTTCACTACATCAGCCGAGCTCGTGGCTCGCTCTCCTCTCTCTCGTCTCTCTCTCTCTCTCT
>NW_014582049.1:0-3942 GCF_000485595.1 Priapulus caudatus
TCCCCCGTGCGTCTATTCATGCGCATGCGCACGCGTGCAGACGTGATAAGGGCTATAGTATGCCGTACATTCACACAGCTCGTCATTAAGCAGCATCCGTCGCTATTATAATATCTGAGAGAAAGGGGATCACTGAACCTGAATGCGTGCATGACCGCCAAATAAGTATTCGCGCAAAGAACTTGCATCGGTGACATCTCTTATAATAGTAAATAATTTCAACCAACCAACCTCAAAACTTCGCTGCGCCCATCCCCAAAATTCGAGACCCTATGAGAGTTCCGGAAATATAAAACAATCAATATAAATAATAATAACCATATCAAGCCAAGAATCGAGGAAACCTTAATAAAAAAGACTGGCGAGCATAGCATAATATCACGAGCTAATAATTACATACAGCATGATCAGACAACGGAAGAACCTATTACTACCTAAGAATAAGTTTCCATATAATTACGTCAGGAATACACATAGCTCAGAAAATGGTTTGAATGAACATAATATTAAGACAAATCTCAAGATCTCATAAACGATAATATAAATTTATGAGCCCAAAACTGAAAAAGTGGATATCGACGAACCCCGTGTAATAGCCAAATTAACGTCAACACAAAAAGACAATAGGATAAAAATACGCCAGCAAAAATGCCCTCTACCAACACAGCAGAACCCGAAGTCCACGGCCTATACGCTAATTTAGCACCGCAATTTCCTACCACAAGCACTTTTGCCGTCGTCACAACTTTGCATCCAATAGAAAATTATGCTAGCCTCTCAGCCCGTCGCAGAGACGACGTCGAAAAGAAGTACGGGCGGTAGAATCGTCGTCTGGAGACTATGTCCAGCATATAATATGCATATTGCCGTCGGCCGTCTGAAAAAGATGACGCTCTGCAATTCGCAAATACGCGGTCTCCGGTCGACGATTTTACCGCTCGATAGTAGATAATATGGAGGGGGAGGAGGGGGGGTTTCCATATTATCTACTTCTGATGATATCTACCGCTCTTTTTATGTGGTGGCGCCACCATCCAATGGCATTAGGAAGCGGCAGCACTCTGTGCATCCTTATGCATCACATTGCGGTCACACCTTCCAGGTCTACTATTGAGTTCACGCACTATTCGGCTACCACTAATACGCTTGCAAGTGCAAAGGTTATTTGCCCACGATCGCAATAGCGGTAAACATTTAACGCCTATAGCATACGCCATTAAAATTTTATAGCCCTACCATATACATATTATTATATATATATAAATATATATATCATGCTACTATATGTCTACTATAGCCTACTTATATGAAGCAATTGATGTACATATATTTATTTCTGACTCATTGTGTTAATCATTATGCTGTCAGTTACATTGTTGTTCACATCGCCTTTGGAGAATTGTGCTCATCGAGCCTCAACATTGTGTCCCCTTCCAATAAACATGTACACTTGTTAAAATATGTATGTTTTTCTCAATTTATATTATGCGTCATGTTGTATACATTTCAATCTGCTATAATCGCCCATCAAAAATAACTCCTGATCCGAGCGACAAGCAATTGAATGTTACATTAGCTTTCTGACTATACGTTAATCATTTATGTGATTCCCAGTATATGCGTACATCGCCTTGGAGCATGTGCTTCCAGAATTCGACTTCAAACATTGTGCTCCACAGAAAATTACACTTGCCTAATATATGTAATAAGATGTATGTTTTCTCATTATATAAAAATAATAAAAAAATCAGCGCCCCCGCACCCACCACGTCCGTCCATGTGTTTGGATTTAATTTTCATCTTAGATTATAATGCGCTTAACATTTCTAAAATATTTTAAATCCTTGTTGAAAATTAACTCTCCCTTTCTAGATGAAAGCTTGATTTATTTTGGAGCTTATCATATTTATTTTTTGTTTTTCTGACATCTTGTCAACCTATTCCTTTTTTGTGTTTTTTTTTGTGTTTTATTTTCCGTTTGTTCGTTGTCTTTACATCAATATGTTTTTAGTATAGTTTTTGTCAGATATTGTTTTCGTTAATTTCGCCTTGTATGCTTGAGGGGTCCATTGTGTTGGCTTTCTTTTTAACTTTTTGCTTGTTTGTTCATTCTCGGTTGTGCCTTCTCTCTCCCATTGATAAAACCCGTTCTGGTTCTATTTTTCCGGTCATTTCCAATTAGTGATAACATTAAGACATAAATTCCTGTATGTTTTGCTCCGTTAATTAAAATATGATTCTACTTAGAATAAATATGCATTATATATTTAATCTTATTGTCTAATATATGTTATCGTTTTTTCTCAATATATCGTGATATTATTTTTCGACTTGTATGTTATTTAAATATTCTTTTTTATCCATCATTTGTATCCTGGTATTGTGCTTGTAATCCTCATCTTCATTATAAAAATAGCCAAAGAAATTTTCGCTTATAATTATAATTTTTTCTATCGGTTAGATATTGCGCTTTATTAGTTATCTTGTCTGTGCTTGTTAGTCATCCGTTCTCTGTTGTTGTGTACAGTTAATTTACTTGATTGTATCTGGTGTATAATGAAAACCTGTGTTATAATTTTCATAATATATTCTTTGCAGTTGATTTTTATACTTTGTTTCGTTTATTATTTGTGTTAAGTAAATAGATGGGTTTGGGTTGTTATGGTTTTTGAGATTGAGTGTTTTAAATTTATTTGCATAGAGAATGATTAGTAATTTTTCGTATAATTTTATGTTGTTTTTTTTTTATTATATATATATTTTATAGTTCTTTTGTTTAATTTTTTTGTTTTGTGTGTTGTTTTTGTATTTTTTTTTTTATTTTTATATTATAGGTGCTGGCTGGGTTGAGGTGGTGCGTTAGAGAGGTATGGACGGAAAACGGACATGGGACGAATTGGCATGGGTTTATGCATGGATGGATATATTACATAAGTAGATAAGATCGTTGGCAGAGCAGGAAATTAAGAGAATGAGAAATGTGTCTAGTAAAAACAGGGCTATGTTCACGGCTGAAAGTCCCTGCTGGGTGATGCGGTTTAGATAATCAATTAAAATGCAAAGAGGATGATGTATATCAGCATGTGTTTTCTGCTCCCAATGGTATCAATCAGCTTTGTCTTCCGTTTTTCCATTCATTTGATTTTAAATTTTCGGCACGAACGCGTGCTATGTTGGAGTAAATACTAGTTTTCATTCGATTGAGTAGATCGCACAGTACGGTGAACGACACATAAATAATGTCTCTCAGAGAAAGCATGTATTCATTTTTTTTTTCTCCATATTTGTTTTCTGACCCTGTTAATGCACATCAATCAAACATACGTCATTTAGTTGCCTGACACGTGTGTTAAAATCACCCTTACATGGTCAGTATATGCGTACATCGCCTTAGCGAAGATGTGCTCGTCGACCCTACAACATGTGTGCCCCCATAAATTACACCTTCTAGACTAAAGGTCATATGTATCGTATTTCTACATTCCGCAAATCTATAGTCCCTTCATAGTATTCGTGTTACTAGCGAAACGCAATAGCAGAGTTCAGCACTATAGCTGTGGCGACAGCCAGCGATATGTATAAGCCATCCCACGAACCTCAGCTCCACCTAAACTCCACGGACGTCAGCAACGCAACTGACATGCATGAGCTCAGCACCGTGAAAGAGCAGTTAGCGCAGGTGTGCGATCACCAACCGATAGCTATATAATATATATAATGCATTTTATTATTTTTTATTTGAAATATAGTCCAGGGCCACGTGTAAACAATATTTTTAATACCTTCACGTTAATTCGTGCACTTTTTGAAAACGAATTGTCCTCCATGATTAACTAACGCATTAGGCCCGTGCGAGCGTGCCGTGTGGGATTCGTGCGTGCGTGCGTAGGTGCGTGCGTAAATGAGTGAGCGCATGTAGTGAGTGCGTGCGTTCACCTTGTG
>NW_014582049.1:8505-8796 GCF_000485595.1 Priapulus caudatus
TAATGAATGACCGAAATGACACGTGAATGACGCACGCGCGCGCATGTTTACGGTCAGTATATATGTACTACAGCGGAAAGTATTTTTTTAAACAAACACGCGCACATCACCGGGTAGTAGTAGAGATATTCGCCGAGGTACCAACGCTATTCCAGATCTTAGCCCGTCATCGTACTACGAACGCAATAGAAGTCACTCAGCACCAGGTGGCGACAGCAGCGAGTATAGCCCCCACCAGCCAGCTCCACCAACTCCACGACGCCAGCAACGCAACTGACATGCATGAGCTCA
>NW_014582050.1:0-6104 GCF_000485595.1 Priapulus caudatus
GTACTTAGACAAATAAACTAAGGAGCTTGGGACATATGTTCCAAGGAATTATCAATGACAAAATAACAAATTAAGGACTTTCAAGGAAAAAGGACAAAATTCCAGGACGTTCAGGGGCATTTTTTTTTTATGTTTTTTAATTTTTTTTTTTTGTTATTTTTTTTTATAGTTTGCTACAATTTTTACTTCACTAATAAACGTAATGTGATAATTATTTATCAATTATCACTGAAATTATATCATTCCTTCATATTTTGGCATATTCTTTCATGTCCATCTTGAAATCACATCTGGTATTTGTAAATCACGTTGTCTCGGGCACTCATGAAAGCTAGCCATCCATCACTCAGGCACGCTGAGTGTACGCGGTATGCTGAGGCATCACTCAGGTATGGCGACTTACTCAGGTACCTGGGTTTGTCACTCAGGTATGGGCTGACGTCACTCAGGTTATGCTGGAACGTCACTCAGGTGATGCTGGGCATCTACTTCAGCGGTATGCTGGGTCGTCACTCAGGTACGTGACGTCAGCTCAGGTATTGCTGGGACTGTCAACTTCAAGAAAAATATGTTGGCGTCACTCAGTGTATGCTGGGTCAATCATCTCTAGGTTAGCGCTGGACGTCACTCAAGGTTACGGCTGGTGTCACTTCAGGTTACAGCTGGACGTCAACTCAGGTTATGCTGGACGTCCTCAGGTACGCTGTGGTGTCATGCAGGTACGCTGGTGTCACTCAGGTATGGCTGGGCGTCAACTCAGGTAGTTGGAGCGTCACTCAGGGTAGCTGGGCATCACTCAGGTAGCCTGGACGTCAGCTCAGGTACGCTGGAGCGTCACTTCAGGTATGCTGGGCATCACTCAGGTACGCTGGTGGGCCACTCAGGTACGCTGGGGTCACTGAGGTATGCTGGTGTCATCAGTATGTGGAAAGTCAGCTCAGGTATGTCTGGCACACTCAGGTACGCTGGACGTCACTGACAGGTACACTGGGTGTCAGCTCAGGTACACTGACGTCCACTCAGGTATGCTGGACGTTCACTACAGGTAAATGCTGGGCGTTCACGCAGGTATGCTGAGTGTCACTCAGGTATGCTGGACGTCACTCATGGTATGCTGGCGTCGCACGGCAGGTATGCTGAGTGTCACTTCAGTGTATGCTGGGGTCACCCGGTTTGGCTGGGCGTGACTCACGGTATGGCTGGACGTCACTCGGGGGGGTATGCTGCATCACTCAGGTAGCTGGGCATCAGCTCAGGTCGCTGGGTGCCACTCAGGTACGCTGGTGTCACTGAGGTATGCCGGTGTCACTCAGCGTATGTTGGACGTCAACTCAGGTTATGCTGGGCAGTCACCAGGTTACTGGACGTCACTCAGGTAGCGCTGGTGTCTACTCAGGTACACTGAACCGTCACTCAGGCTAGCTGGACGTCAAGCTCAGGTATGCTGGTGTCACCAGGTATGCTTGAGTGTCACTCCGGTATGCTGGACTGTCATCTCAGGTAGCTGGGCATTCAACTCAGGTTATGCTGAGCGTCACGCAGGTATGCTGGTTCTCACTCAGGTATGGCTGGGCTACACTCAGGTATGCTGGGTGTCACTCAGGTAGCGCTGGACGTCACTCAGGTACGCTGGGCCATCACGCAGGTTATCTGACGTCACTCAGGTATGCTGGGCATCACTCAGGTACGCTGGTGTCACTCAGGTACCTGGACGTTACTACAGGTATGCTGGGCGTCACTCAGGTACGCTGGACGTCACTCAGGTAACGCTGGTGTCCCAGGTATGCTGGGCAGTCACTCAGGTCCGCTGGACGTCACGTACTCAGGTTAAACTGACTGGTCACTCCAGGTATGCTGGACGTCACTCAGGTATGCGTGGGCATCACTCAGGGTATGCTGGTGTCATCTCAGGTCGCTGGGACGTCACTCAGGTATGCTGGAGGTCCACTCAGGTATGCTGGGTGTCACCTCAGGTACCTGGAGCTCACTCAGCTATGCTGGCGTCACTCAGGTACAGCTGGGTGTCACTCAGGTATGCTGGTGTCCCACGCAGGTATGCTGGGTGTCACTCAGGTATGGCTGAGCATCAACTCGAGGTACGCTGGACGTCATCAGGTACGCGAGCGTCACTCAGGGTATGCTGGACGTCACTCAGGTATGCTGGGTGTCCATGCAGGTACGCTGGTGTCACTCAGGTATGCTGAGGCGTCACTCAGGTACGGCTGGAGCGTCACCGTCACTCAGGTACACTGGACCGTCACTCAGGTAGCCTGACGTCACTCAGTATGCTGGTGTCACGCAGGTATGCTGAGTGTGCACTAGGTATGCTGGTTGTCAACTCAGGTATGCTGGAGCGTCACGCCGGTATGGCGCTGGCATCCACTCAGGTACGCTGGGTGTCACTCAGGTATGCTGGGCGTCACTCAGGTACGCCTGGACGTCACCAGGTATGCTGAGTGTGCAATTTCAGGTTATGGCTCGGAACGTCACTCAGGCTATGCTGGTGTCACCGCAGGTATGGCTGAGTGTCACGAGGTATGCTGGACGTCACTCAGGTACGGCTCGGTGTCACTCTATGGTATGGGCTGGACGTCAGCTCAGGTATGCTGGACGTCACTGCAGTATGCTGGTGTCACAGAAAGAAAAAGAAAATTATGTAGGCTGGGCGTCACCAGGTTAGGCTGGACGTACTCAGGTATGTTAGTCATCAACACAGAACAGTGTGAGTCATCAGGGATGCTACATTGCGCAGATGCAGAACACATCACCCGTTGATTGCTGATATGTTGCACTGCTGAGCATCGACAACGCTGCAGAGAAGAAAACGACAAACGATTCTGTCATAAAAGCAGGTGACAATGACAAATAGTTCAGCGTGACTATATAGATTACTTCTCTGTTTCCGACTTCCAGCCCCACTACTACTACTAGATGCACAGCGCTACCTAATACGCCATGCAATCACCACCACCTTCGTTAAAACACAACAGCAGGTGCCAATCCATACGAAAGCCAGTAGCCCTTATTCAGAAATTAGTCTATATTAATTGAAGCATTGAAGCAAAGCATTCATAATAAGTAAGGAATCCGTATTCGCAATACGTCTGCCGGGGAGCGAAATGTAAGCGTGCAATCCGACGCTCGGCCAACGCTCTCAGAATTTCTAAATTTCGACGGGGTCCCTGCGGTGTCGACGCTCTGGGGCGCTTACCGCTCTGTTTCTTTACACTCGTGCTTACACTCTGTTCTTCCACGCTCGTGCTACGCTGTCTGTTCTTATCACGTCGCGGCTTTCACGGCTCTGTTCTGCTCGCCGCTTACCTCTGTTACTTACACTCGTGCTTACGCTCTGTTCTGTACACTTCTGGCTTACACTCATGTTCTTACGGCTCGTCTTACGCTCTGTTACTTAACACTCGTGCGCTTACGCCTCTGTTCTACAACTCGGTGCTTACACGTCTGTTTCTTACGGCTCGGCGCTAACGCTCCTGTTCTTACCTCGTGCTTACGGGCTCTGTTTCTTACACTCGCGGCTTTACGCTCTTTTCTTACGGCTCGCGCGTACGCTTACGCTCTGCGTTCTTGCTGACGCGGTAGTAGTTGTCGACGAATCCGGCGTGTCCGAGGATCTCTAGGAAGTCCTTCGTCGTGCGGATGACGAGCAGCTGGAAGTTACGCTGCTGGCTGCGGTACGTCACGATCCTGCAATTGATATTACATCAGTTATTTACATTTAGTATTTAGTTATTACACGCATTTACAAGGGTTATGTCATTAATTACTGCTGGCGTTACTAGTGCATGCAGGCACAGCACACGTCAGGGTCACTAAAAGGAAAGCACAAGTCTCCTTTATAGACAGTTGTCTTTCATTTATAGGTGGTCTTTCATTAGGCGGTTTCACAGTATAACTGCCACTTGAGAGAAAGGCTAAATCTCGTCTATAAATGGGTGTAGATACTATCAGAGGTTAATAATGACAAATTATGTCATTATGGCAAATACTATATATGGATAATAATAAATATCAAGAGTATGATAATATACACATCGTTGTTATTACTACTCTTGATAATATATATGTCATGTAATTAGTCAAATAATTTCTATTATTAACCCTGATACTGATCTATAAGAGTCTGGCTAGCAACTGTAGCATGTGTTTAACTGTATATACTCACTCGGTGAGGGCGTGTGCTAGACTCTCTATGTTGTCTCTGTCTAGGTTTGTAGTTGGCTCGTCTAGGGCAAGGATGCCACAGTTGAGGCAGAATGTCTCGGCCAACGCTAGGCGGATGATGAGGGAAGCGAGCACCTGATGGATGATGCAAACAACAGCTATGTGCATCACATCCTGTGTGCGTGTGTGTGTGTGTGCGTGCGTGGGTGTGTGTGTGTGGTGGTGTGTGTGGTGTGTGTGCGTGCGTTGTGTGCGTGCGTTGTTGTGCCTGGGTGCGTTTGTGTGTTGTGTCTGTGCTGTGTGCGTGCGTGGGTGTGTGTGCGCTTGGGCCATGGTGGTGTTTTATAGATATGAAACTGTCACGACTTATATTTGCTTGTATACATGGCCATCCACTTCCATGGTGTCCATCAAAGTAGCATCTCCATGACACAAGAGTAAACTCTCGATGGAAAGACATCACCTAACCTCTGGCGCGGCACTGGCAGGCGTCCCTTCATGTCTAAAGCAACGTCATTTTTCCACATGCTGACTGCGGTAGTTGTAGGTGCTGGCGTGATTTTTCTCGATGCCGGCCCCATCTTCATCCTCACTCGATCCTTATCTTCAATGTGCTCTATATCTGTGAGGCCAAGTAAGTCAATGAATTACATCACCAGCAATAGCAACCATTTAAATAACGTAGCGCAAATATAACGATGGAACCAAGTGTGGAGAGAGATATGAGAGAATATGGGTTGAAGAGGAAGCACGCACAAGACCATGCAAGAGTGGAGGAAACTGTCATGGGGAGCTCCTGGCGCACCCCGCGTAGGAGGGAAAACGGCATAAAACGATTGTTGTGTTGTTGCAAAATATAACGATCGAACAATTTACAGATATTCTAGTGTATAGATCTTCTTGTCGAGCCCAAGCAAATAATGAATTAACCTCAGCCAGCAATAACACATTAATATAAGTATGCAAATATAATCGATCAACATTTAGCAGATTTCCTAGGGTTGCGGTTAACAACAATTACCAATTTCACGCTTCACCATAAAGTTCATTTGAATTTTATTTGTAGAGAGTGGCCTTGACTGTTTTTTTGTTTTTATGTTACTCTCCTTTTATAAGTTCTCATCCAACACTCCTTAATGGTCTTGTTAACTTCATCATCTTCTTCTGTGGTAGTGATCACCGCCGCTTCGCAAAATTAGACGCGCATCACGACTTTTCAATCACACATGCATCACAGAAAACAGTAGCCTAGAGCACTATATATGCAATAATAGATATATATATATATATATATAGTATATATATTTGAACCACTAGTTGTTTACTGCTGCTGCTACGGATGATGGCTGCCACACCGCGAGCTGCTGAAGTTAATGATATATAAAGTATTATATGTTTATATATTTTTATATTATATAATATATTAATGTATATAATAATATAAAATATAAGGTATGACGACGGCCTCTCACCGGTCCAGTGCCTTGTAGAATTTCTCCAGGTCTTTGATGGCCATCTCGGTCGTACTGGCGGCGATGTGAGTCTCGCGGTACCTGCCGTCAGCGTCGCGATACTGATCGCTCGAGAGATCGCTCGCGAAGCTGCCGATCTGATCCTCAAAGCCAGCCTGCCGGCCCTGCGTCGAGTGTTTCTGCAATGCACGGGTACGTGGGTCAAACAGGTGCATTATGTGTCTCCATGTTTAACTAATGTATATATTTATATCACAACTAACTGTGAAAGCAGCAAAATAGGGTAAATAATAATAGATATATATATATCAAGAGTACATAATAGGAGATTATGTACCTCTATACATATGTAATCTCCTATTATGTACTCTTGATATATATATAAATATATACAAGTATGTATGTAACACATACGCACATACGCACGCACGCACGCACGCACGCACGCACGCA
>NW_014582050.1:7564-8795 GCF_000485595.1 Priapulus caudatus
ACTATACTATATTACTATACTATACTATACTACACTACACTACACTACACTATACTATACTAGGCTGGAATGCATCTCTCACCATCCCTCGCTGGACAAACACCGATAACACATCACACCTGGATAGGCTTGACAGATTTTCTCGTTACAAACTGACCGCCGAAAGCGCCCAACTCGATTACGACGATCGCAAAAATATCTCGCGACTCCGCTCACCTCTAGTGGAGCCACCTGGCGGCGGGCTTCATCGACGTCGTGCTTCAGCCGCTCGGTAGCGCTCTGTAGCTCGGCGCGTTTCTCCTGCAGCTGCTGACGCCGCTGTAGATCCTGCAAGCAGCAGAGTGAGCGAAGCCCGAAGCCATGCTAATTAGCCGAGTAGCAATTAACAGGTTCAACGCTGCCTCGTTAACAATGGATCTATCGCCCTGTGCTGGAATTTGCGCTTACATGTTTTATTTCAGCTTATTTTAGTATCATTTTAAAGGGAAAATATAGGTTAAATATGCACATAATATATAAAACATAATATATGAATATAACACAGTAGACAGCGTCTGTGCACAGTAGAGTAGGTCGGCCCATTTCCAGCTATCTACTGACGAACACAGTACACCAGGTCGGCCCATTTCCAGCTATCTACTGCCGAACACAGTACACCAGGTCTGCCCATTTTCGGCTATCTACCGTCTAACACAGTAGACAGCGTCTGTGCGTTTCTACAAATTTAGTGATGAACACAGTAGACTAGGTCTGCCCATCTACCGACCAACACAGTAGACAGCGCCTGTGCCTTTCGCCCCGCCGTGCGTCCGACGTGGCGCCGGCGCAGCTGGTGACGCACCTGCGTGATCTATTATCGCACCTGCGTGATCTATCGCACCTGCATGACCTGCGTGATCTATCGCACCTGCATGACCTGCGTGACCTATCGCACCTGCGTGACCTATCGCACCTGCGTGACCTATCGCACCTGCGTGATCTATCGTACCTGCATGACATATCGCACCTGCGTGACCTGCGTGACCTATCGTACCTGCGTGACCTATCGCACCTGCGTGACCTATCGCACCTGCGTGACCTATCGCACCTGCGTGACCTATCGCACCTGCGTGACCTATCGCACCTGCGTGACCTATCGTACCTGCGTGACCTATCGCACCTGCGTGACCTATCCCACCTGCATGACCTATCGTACCTGCGTGACCTATCGCACCTGCGCGACATCTGCTGT
>NW_014582051.1:0-8793 GCF_000485595.1 Priapulus caudatus
AGGTCAACACAAGATGACAGTATAACAAAAACGCTTGAGTATTTTATAACTGACACGACGTGACAGGTCAACAACAATCACGAGCAGAATAACATACGCCGAGTATGTTATAACTGACACGACGGACAGTCGTCAACAACAATCACGACACGAATAACACTACGCTGAGTATGTTATACTGACACGACGGACAGAGTCAACAAATCACGAAGAATAACATACGCTGAGTAATGTTATAACTGACAACGACGGAAGGTCAACACATCTGACAGAAGAACAAACGGACTGGTATGTTATAACTGACACGGCGGGACAGGTCAACAACAATCACGCACAGATAACATACTGCTGAGTATGTATATAACTGACACGACGGAACAGGTCAACAACCAATCCGACAGAATAACAAACGCTGAGTATGTTATAATGACACGGCGACAGGTCAACAACAATCACGACAGAATAACATACGCTGCAGTATGTTCATAACTGACACGACGGACAGAGTCAACAACAATCACGACAGAATAACATACGCCTGAGTATGTTATAACTGACACGGCGGAGCAGAGTCAACAAACAATCACGACAGAATAAAATCACGCTGGAGTATGTTATACTGACACGACGGGACAGTGCGTTCAACAACAACATCACGACAGATAACAAGACGCTGAGTATCTTATAACTGACACGGACGAGGACAGGTCAAACAACCCAATCACGATCAGAATAACATATGCTGAGTATGTTATAACTGACACGACGGACAGGTCAACAAAACAATCACGACAAGAATACATACGCGTGAGTATGTTAACTGACACGACGGACAGGTCAACACACAATGCGCTGACAGAATAACAAACGCTGAGTATGTTATAACTGACTACGACGGACAGGTCAACTAACAATCACGTATGCAGAATAACAAACGCTGATTGTATGTTATAATGACACGACGGACAGGTCAACAACTAATCGTGGACAGATAACATATGCTGCAGTAATGTTATAACTGAACGACGGGACAGGTCAACAACAATTCAGACAGAATAACAAACGCTTGAGTATGTTATAACTGACACGACGGACAGGTCAACAACAATCGTGGACAGACATAACATATGCTGAGTATGTTTATTAACTGACACGACGGGACAGTGTCAACAACAATCACGACAGAAATAACAAACGCTGAGTTATGTTATTAACTGACACGGCGGACAGAGTCAACAACAATCACGACAGAATAACAATCGTGAAGTATGTTATAACTGCACGACGGACAGGTCAACAAACAATCGTGGACAGAATAACATACGGCTGAGTATGTTATAACTGACACGACGGACAGGTCAACAACAATCCGCAGAATAACATCGCTTGAGTATGTTATAACTGACACGACGGACAGCGTCAACAACGAATCACGACATTTAATAACAGACGCTGAGTATGTTATAACTGACACGACGGGGACATGGTTCAACAACAATCATGACAGAATACACATACGCTGAGTATGTTATAACTGACACGGCGGACAGGTCACAACAATCACGACAGAATACAACATAATGCCTGAGTATGTTATCAACTGACACGACGGCAGTGGTCAACAACAATCACGACAGAAATAAATATGCAGTATGGGATAACTGACACGACGGGACAGGTCAACAACAATCACGACAGAATAAACATATGCTGAGCTTATGTGTATAAACTGACACGGCGACAGAGTCAAACAAACCAATCGTTTGACAGAATAACAAACGCCTGAGTATGTTTAACTGACACGACGGACAGGTCAACACACAATCACGGACAGAGGATAACATATGGCTGAGCTATGCTGTATAACTGACACGACGGACATGGTCAACAACAATCATGACAGAATAACATGATGACTGAGTATTTATAACTGACACGACGGACAGGTCAACAACAATCACGACAGAATAACAAGACGCTGGAGTATGTTATAACTGACACGACGGACAAGGTCAACAACAATCACGACAGAATAACATACGCCTGAGTATGTTATAACTGACACGACGGACAGGTCAACAACACAGTCACGACAGAAAATAAACATATGCGGAGTATGTTACTAACTCGACACTGCACGGACAGGTCAACAACAATCACGACAGAATAACAAACGCTGAGTATGTTATAAACTGACACGACGGACAGGTCAACAACAATCACGACCAGAATAACAAACGTCCTGAGTTATGTTATAACTGACACGACGAGACAGCAGTCAACAACAATCACGACAGAAATAACATACGTTGAGTATTTATAACTGACACGACGGACAGGGTCACAACAATCACGACAGAATAACATATGTGAGTATGTTATTAACCGTGACACGGACGGACAGTGTCAACAACAATCACGGACAGATAACAAACGCTGAGTATTGTTATAACTGACACGACGGAAGGTCAACGAACAATCACGACAGAATAACATATGCTGAGTATGTTATAAATGACACGACGGACAGGTCAAACACAATCACGATCAGAATAAGCAAACGCTGATATCGTTATAACTGACACGACGGACAGGTCCAACAACAATCGTGACAGAATAACAAAGCGCTGAGATATGTTTTATACCTGATCACGACGGACAGGTCAACAACAATCACGACAGAATAACAAACGGCTGAGTATGTTATAACTGACACGACGGAACAGCACGTCAACAACAATGTGCACACGAATAACAAACGCGCCTGAGTATTTATAACTGACACGACGGATCAGTAGTCAACAAACAATCGTGACAGAATAACAAACGCTGAGTATGTTATAACTGACACGACGGACAGGTCGAACAACAATCACGACAGAATAACATATGCTGAGTATGTTATAAACTGGACACGACGGACAGGTCAACAAACAAACCAAATCGGACAGAATAACACTACGCTTCGAGTATGTTATAAACTGACACCGGACGGACAGGTCAACACAACTCACGACAGAATAACCAAACGCGGGCCGGTGAACTGATTATGTTCGCGCGACGGTACTAACAAGTGATCGTGACAGAATAACAACGCGGCGTGAACTGATTACCGCGCGGACGGATTACTAACAAGGATCGTGACAGAATTAATAACACGCCGATCGTGCTCAAGAATAAAACACTTGGTAAAATAGCGACCGGTGGTACCTCGATCGGTCATGGGTGGGAGGAACCAAGACATCGCAGAACGATTGCCCAGCTTGTCATCATCATGATGAGATACTCTGACATGACCCTGCTTGCTGCTGTTCCAGAACGGATCCCCGAACTGAGGGTCGTACTGCCTCCGAAGAGAAGACAGACAGCAGAACAGGTCAAAGCGGCGGGGATAGTACTGTCAAAGACCGAGAGAAGACGCAGAACGGTCAAAGCGGGGGGCTGTACTGTCAAAAGATCGAGGACGCAGAACAGTCAAAGCGGGGCGTACTGTCAAAAGACGAGAAGATGCGGACGGAACGGTCAAAGCGGGGTAGTACTGTCAAAAAGACGGAAGAAAGACGCAGAACTGGTCAAAGCGGGGGGCTGTACTGTCAAAAGATAGAGGACGCAGCCAGAACAGTCAAAGCGGGGCTACTGTCAAAAGACAGAGAAAAAGATGACGGAACGGTCTCAAAGCGGGGGTAAGAATACTGTCAATAAGACCGAGAAGAAAAGACGCAGAACGTCAAAGCGGGGGTGTACTGTCAAAAGAATGAGACGCAGAACAGTCAAGCGAGGGCGTACTTCAAAAGGACGAGAAGAAAGATGCGGAACGGTCAAAGCGGGGGTCGTACGTGTTAAAAGACGAGAAGAAAGACGCGAACGGTCAAAGCGGGGGTCGTTTTTTACTGTCACAAAGATGAGCAAGAAAGACGCAGAACGGTCCAAAGCGGGACGGGTAGTCACTGTCGAAAGACGCGAACGGTTCAAAAAGCGGGGGGCGTAACTGTCAAACAGACGAGAATGAAAGACACGGAACGGTCTCAAAGCGGGGGGTACTGTCAAAAGACGAGAAGAAAGACGAGAACGGTCAAGCGGGGGTCGTACTTTCAGAAAGACAAGAACGAAAGACGCCGAACGGTCAACTAGCGGGGGTATCGTACTGTCCAAAAACACGAGAAGAAAAAATGCGGAATGGTCAAATCAGGGCAGTACCCGACGCTTGTGGGGGGAGGCGACGGTGTTCAAAGCCGAGTAAAAAGTCGTGAAACAAAGTGTTACAACGGGGCCGTACGATGCTTGACGCTTACACGGCATGCGGTGGCGCCATCGTTAACGGCTAGTCAAGAGTTCCGCGGTTAGTTTATTCTTCTAGCCTGAGGCAAGAGATGACGAGCAGCAGCACCGCCCGCCGTAGCACGGCCGCTGCGATTGGTGGAAAATTAATCAAAATTAGCTGAGGGTTAGACATGCCCACAGCGGTACCCCCGATTGGAGGATCCCAGGATGCCAAGAGCTCAAATGCATGCGAGTTGAGACGGTGGTACTCCGAGCAGATAATTGCGACTAACTGCGGATTAACCTAAAGATTGAAATGAACGAACGGTACCTTGATTGCAGCCGGGTAATATGCCGCCGGCTTCGAAGCTCCCTTTCTTGAACTGCATGACGGACGTTTGGTTTTTATGCCACGTTCTGGAACAAGCGCGAGAAACACCACGAAGTGGACGTGAGTATTGCTGAAGATGCCACTGTTACTCTTAGCTACACCTTCAGATTAGTTAGTCAGAAGCTACTAGCAGAATACTAGTCAGAAACTAGTTCACGAAACTTAGCTCAGAAAACTAGTCTAGAAATAGACCAGAAACTACCTCAGAAGAACTAGGTCCGAAGACGGTACCAGGTAATGACACAAGCATTATATCATCCATAAACCAGCGTCAGCACTTATTGATGAGACAGAAGAGGACACGTTATTTACTCATCTTTGTGGCGCCATTACGAAGTTCAGCCAGACACTACTCGTTGTATGTCGTACCATCATCTATGTGATATTCATGTTGTCTTAATCACTTTACTAGTACAGAATATGCGTGAAGTTTTTTGTTTTTTTTGTATAGATTTTATTTCTTCATAGTTGGTTGTTGTTGTGTATAGCATTTGTGTTGTGTACTGTATGGCGCGCAGAAATTTTATCATTTTAATACTCAACACTATTGAAGCTTGTGATGCGAGGATTTTTAGTGAGTTGTATTTTGGTGTGTGTGTTGATGTTATAAGTGTGATTTTGTGTAGTGTATGTGTGTGTTGTGTATGTTGATTTTTACTGTGGATATATGTTGTTGTTCGCGAATGGCTCCATGGAAAGAAAGGAGACTGGGTCGCAGATACATGTATTTGATTCTCGGAAGTTCATGCAATAAGAGTTGTAATAAAAAGTAAAAAAAAGAAGTAGCTTTTCATTATCTTATATATGCTGTTTTTCGTGAAGGAGAAAGAAAACCTAGTCGTGTGGTGAGATAGTCAGGATATGTGTAGCTGTGAAGGTAGTGGAAGAATTTGCTCAGTTTACTGAGGCAGCATAGGAGGGATTTGGGGGGTGTAGTAGGGTGAGTGATCTCTTTACATGGTTGTACATGATTATCACTTGTTTTGCAGTTAGGTTTTTCAGACTCAGGTAGACACATATAGACAGAGCAGTATTGGCGTAGCTAGGGTGAGCGGGGATCTCTTTACATATGTTATCACTTTATAGCTGGTTTTAGATCAGGTAGCGACAACATACAGACAGCAGTTTGGCCATAGTAAAGAGAAGCTCCAGAATGGGGATCTCTCTCTTACGCCCGCTTTGCACATTCACATTCAGCGGAATATGAAGATTAGGCATCTTGTTTTTATGATCAAGAGACGCACCATAGACAGCAGGGATTGGGTGTAGGGGGCGTGTTGAAGGTCCACACACCCACCCGTATCTCATCATACCCACCCCTGAGTGCGTTTAACTTCGTGGAATATGAGGAATGGGCAATCTTGCTTTATACGAGCGGAATACACACATGTAGTAACAGAGGAGCATCGGGTGTGGGGGATCTCTCTCAACACGCCCCCTCCCCTCGTGTGTTACCTTCTGGGAAGATGAGGATGGGATAATCTTGGGTGTTTAAATAGACAGGAGAAGGATCGGTTATAGCAGTATGACATGGGGGATCTTCCAATCCACAACCCTCCACTCACACCTTACCTTCTGGGAAGATGAGGATGGGTATCTTGGTGTTAGAATAGACAGAGAAGGATCGGGTATAGCAGTATGGCATGGGGGATCTCTCCCAACACGCCCCCCACTCACACTTTACCTTCTGGGAAGATGAGGATGGGTATCTTGGTGTTAGAATAGACAGAGAAGGATCGGGTATAGCAGTATGGCATGGGGGATCTCTCCCAACACGCCCCCACTCACACTTTACCTCTGGGAAGATGAGGATGGGTATCTTGGTGGTTAGATAGACAGGAGAAGGATCGGTTTTTTATAGCAGTATGCATGGGGGATCTCTCCCAACACGCCCTCCACTCACACTTTACCTTCTGGGAAGATGAGGATGGGTATCTTGGTGTTAGAATAGACAGAGAAGGATCGGTCATACGCAGTAATCGACAAATCGGGGCCGATCCCTCCCAACACGCCCTTCACTCACACGATTTACCTTCTGGCGAAATGAGGATGGGCACTTCCTTCGGTCAACGTCGGCAACGTTGCTGCGTAGGCGCTGAGGCGACGGAACAGATCCTTTCGCCTCCGAGCGCTCGAACCAGATGTGTGAGTCGGTACGCCGGTACATGCCTGCTGCCAGCAGGCGAAGAAACCTCCGTGCTTCTTGTCCACTGCGCGATGCGACGAACAATGGTGCATGGCAGGCGGAGACGCGACGGACAGTGACACAATGATGGCGATTGATTTGATGATGGCGTAGACGGACAATGACAACATCAATGACAAGCGACGATGACCTGGCGATGACAGATAATGACGTGGCCGACGACGACGACGAGCGGCAAAGATTACGACGATGATAGCGACAGATGACCGGCAACCAATGACAACAGACAAGCGACGATGACAGCACGATGACGATGATGACAACGTGATGACAGCGACGGATGACGATGACGATGACGATTGATGCACAGCCAATATGAACGATGACGAATGACGATGATGAAACAGCAATGATGACGATGACGATGCGAATGATGACAAGCAAATTGCATTGACGATGAACCGATGACGATAGATCGGACGAGCAATCGATGACGATGACGATGACGATGATGACAGCAATGATGACGATGACTGTACGGATATGACAGCAATCGATGACGATGACGATGACCGCGATTGATGACGGAGGCAAATGATGACCGATGACGATTGACGCATGAATGACAGCAATGATGACGATGACGATGACGATGATGACAGCCAATTGATGACGATTGACGACTGACGGATGATGACAGCAATGATGACGTGACGGATGACGATGAATCGATATCGACGATGACCCGGCACCGATGACGACGATGACAGCGACGACTGATGAGGCGATTGACGACGATAATGAATGATGATGCCGACAGATGGAACAGCGGACGAATGACGCGGCAAAACCAGATATTAAATTAGCGTGGGAAGCGCTTGAACCGAGATTAGGCAAGAGTGGGCAGAGGGCGCTACAAGCGAGCCACAATCATCGATAATCGTTAGGAAGCCGCCGTTTCTTAATATCGTGGCTCAGTCCAGTCCGTACCGGAATTGATTTTGTAACGAAAAGTAGCGAGTTCTTACAAAAGCTGTCGATGTTTATTCACGAAAATGGCAAGTTAATACGAATGTGGTTCCTACAATTGCTGCCAGAATATGATTCGCGTCTTGCTCTGTCTCCCGACACTTCCTCTGCCCTTCAACGTTGTAGATGCTACTTATTATGCACTAAGACTTAAAGAGGTATGTAGATTAGTATGGGAAAAAGTTTGCTGAATGCCAGAACAGGGTGCACGAGTAAAAAAATATCTAAACATAAAGTATAAAAAAATATCTAACAATAAAGTATAAAAAAAATAAACAAGTGTATGCGAAGACGTACCATTGCGTAGCAGTTGCTACAGGATAGGATGATTACATCTATAGGTGACGTGTGGTTGGCAACACAGATACCTCCTGGCTTGGCCTCATTCTCACTGCATAGAAACAGCACGGTTCAGAGATTGACAACAACGAGAGATCGTTACACGTGATAACAAATAGGAAAGTTATTCAAAACTGCATGACCTAGATCCAGGTAGGATATCCCTCCGATAACCCTGGCAACACGTCTGGGTCATTTGCGAAAGAAATGACTCATGACCCCTGCAAATTCTATGGGGAGAGGGGATGAGGGAGCAAAATTTCCTGACTTGGTCGAGTAATGACAAGGGGAGGGGTGCAGGTTCCAGTTTTATGTGCATAGTGCGATGAGGGTTGGACCGAAATTATTGCTTCACAGGTTCACACACACAAATTATTCCTGAGACGACACATTCATTCATTCATTCAGTTATTGTTCATGACACGACACATTCATTCATTCAGTTATTGGTCGTGTCATGAACAATAACTGAATGAATGAATGTGTCGTGTCATGAACAATAACTGAATGAATGAATGAATGAATGTGTCGTGTCATGAACAATAACTGAATGAATGAATGTGTCGTGTCATGAAACATTCATTCATTCAGTTATTGTTCATGACACGACACATTCATTCATTCAGTT
>NW_014582052.1:0-8789 GCF_000485595.1 Priapulus caudatus
GGTACTGTTTTGGTCGACAACAAAGGGGAGTAGGCGTGCGAGCAGCCATAATAGAAAGAGACCGAGAAGAGCTTTTCCGTGTAGGGTTTGGATGCCTGTCCAATTCTTTTCGGCGGTTAATAGGAATCCTGCCGCCACTGCCAAGCCATATCCGAAAATCATTTCGTGTGCATGCCAATAACTTGAAAGATAACGCGTATTGGGAAGTGACCAGCTAGTGAAATAGAGCACTCCCCATACTGTAATGGAGATGCTGGCAAAAGCCATTGCTGCGATAAAGAAAGGGCGAAATCCTAAGGCGAATATGGAGTGAGGGACGTTATTTTGTTGCTCTATTGTAAGCATGGCGTTTACCTTAAAGAACTTGCGGAAGAAGGTAACTATAACGTGTTTTCTTTTGATGTTTCGTTGATGCGCATCAACAAGTATCAAGATGAAAAAAGCCCGCAGTGAGCGGGCTTTTTTTCAGAATCAACTGGAGTCAATTAGATGTGTTTAAGAAACACAATTTATTTTACTTCAGGTGTTGCTGTTGCTGGAGCCACTATGTTTGCAGTTGGGGCAGGCATCATAGGAGTAGCGGCTGGCATCATTGGGGCAAAGCGATATCCGTAAGGTGCTGCGTATGCCGGTGTTGAATAGCCGTTATTGTTCCAAGGCATGCTGAAACCGTTGTTGCCGCCGTTGTTCCAAGGCATGGAGAAACCGTTGTTGCCGCCATTGCTGTTCCAAGGCATGGAGAAACCATTATTGCCGCCGTTATTGTTCCAAGGCATGGTGAAACCGTTATTACCGTAGCCGTTATTGCCGCCACTGTTGTTCCAAGGCATGGAGAAACCATTGTTGCCGCCGTTATTGTTCCAAGGCATGGAGAAACCGTTATTGCCGTAGCCGTTATTGCCGCCATTGTTGTTCCAAGGCATAGAGAAACCGTTGTTGCCGCCGTTATTGTTCCAAGGCATGCTGAATGTCCCATAACTGTATAAATACGCTCTATAGCTGCAAATCATCGCTGGCCCTTTCTGCAAGGAACACTTCGTAAGATCACTCATTAGGATCCAAAAGTGCTCCGTCACTACACCAAAGGAAATGAACTGCCCCTCTAAATGCGCTTCGCTGAAACTCATACTCTAACTCTAAAAGTTATGGAAACAATTCTTCGCTAATAAGAGATGACGACAGTATGACTCCTCACCACCTTACTACCAGAAAACTATATAACTATCATCCGCGCATTCTTACGCTTTCATCTATGTTTCGCACCCCTGACAATATCGCGGCAGATACTACCCCGCACACGAAACAATCGAGTATCTATCAATTAGTAGGGCTCAAAGCAGAAACCCTCCGCTATTTTTAATTGCAAAGTCATCCCATAGGCACTTCCTTATACTTGGTCGCCAGACCGGTCGTGTCACTCCAGCTCACACTCCACTTCTGACACACAACACTCCCAAAGATACAACAAAACAACCCGCACCCAACATACATACTGCCGTTAAATACCGAGTGATGAAGACCATATCAACACACCCAATAGCGCAGGTACACCACCCCTCACCCCCAGCTCCTCAATTTAAAAACAAATAAAATAAAGTCCTAGGCAATTTTGTGTGGGCTTCGACTCCAGGTACTTGAAAGTGTGGTATATTCAGGTTACAAAAGAGTCATTGATGACTTGCATCAAAACCCTTAGCTACTACAAACTCTGATTAACCCACCGAAAGGAGACAGCTATCTGCATTTCTTTATAGAAGCCTGCAAACAGGTGCTCACTCTCATCGCCTCGAATCTCACCAGAAATACTCGCAAGAAGCCACAACAAACGCACTCAGAAAAAGACAGCTCTAATATAACACTAGGAATTTAGTACTCAGAGATGTATGCAAAAAAAGAGCCTATAGACACAGAGTGGTAGATCCGATCCTACTAAAACCCAACGCCTAATAAAGCCACGATCATCAATAATTGGAGAGTCCGCTGATATCTCTTGCCAAAAATAGTGCGAGCTAAACACTAAACGTAGTCTATCAATAACCTCTGTAACTACTGCTTTAAACCATCAGTTACTCATCAGTATGGCCAGCTCCACTCACTAATTACTTTTTGGCACTCCTCACCAGCCAATAACACTAACGCTCCCGCCTTTCTCAATACTTTGAAAGACCCCCCGTCACCTTATATTGGACTCAGGTGGGAGCATATAACTTTCAGACCAACCATAATTATCAAAGTTACCGCCTTGTCTAACCTTATCTGCTTGATTTATATATTTATTTAAGAAAAAAGCACTCGGCATCACAAAGGATGAATGAGGCCTTCCCCTCTGTTTCCTTCCGGGGTACCGCCCTTCCTCTGTCCCCGCGCCTTCGCCCGCGACCCTCCCAGCTTTGCTTTCACTATATCGACAACCTCACTCCAGGTGCGAGGTGCTCATTCGTGCCTTCCCGCCCCCTGTAGGGTATAGCCGCGCCTTCGTGTCCCCACGGCTCCCCGCCCGCCAACACGCGCAGTCCGCTCCGACTCCCCCGGCTCTGCTCAGTCCCCCCCACAACCCGCTCCGCACCTGCAACATCCGTATGCCAATCATGGTGCGACACCATACCCCGCACAACCCCCCCTCACCCCACCCACCACCTGTCTTGGTACCGCCACTGCCCCCTCAAGAATCACTTAAGCCAAGTTCAGATCGCTAACGTACTGCCAACCTACACCTTGATCTAAACACTTATATATAATTCGCTTTACATCAGGGGACATCATGCCATTACAGTACAGCGAAGGGATTGTTTCTGTCTAGTAAACCCCACCGTAAAAATAATAATGCGATGCTCGACTAGGAGGCGGACCTCACGGGCCGCTGTGACCGTCTCTCTCATCCGCTGCAAACCTGAAGCCGAGACCGAACCGGGAAATGCCATTGGAAAGAGCGGAAGCATTTTTCACCACTACGTCGAGAGGCATCTCACTTTGAACACTTGCCCACTAGTTTACCGTCCACAATGTAATAAGACTGAGAAATTACTTCACACTTCCATCCCACCATTCCATCCAAACTAACCCGCCCTTGCCAGCACCTCAGCTCCGCTTGCTGGCACCCCTCGAACCTAACGTTACACCCACAACCCGCTACTAACAAAAAATTCTGCCTAAGTAGTCGCGACTCTCCTACACCATGCTCGGCTAAGCCCCCTCGCCGCCCCCCTCACAACAACGAGAACGTCACACCACAGCCCAATCGCCCTGAGACTCACGCGCACTCCCGTCATCACGAGCCTAACGCACGACACCAAATGAGATACATAAGAACTATAACCAGATTAAGGCAGCGGCCACATCCAACGAAAACACACATTGACTACCTAACACAAAAACACCTCCACACCCACACTAATCCACTCAGTCATTTTCATTGGTCCCCGTAGTCATACTGTCCGATCCAATCGAATAACATACAACGTGCCGACCATTCACTAACCGCACCAACCAGCCGCCATCCCATAAGGCTCTCCGCCCGGTGCATCATATTCGCACACCATACCGAACAGGGACGCAGCATCGGTATTACTGCCCAGCCACACCACGCCGTCTACATTCATAAACACCGACATGGTTTCAAGAACCTCGCCGACCGCATACCCACCCCCCCAAGATCCCCCCCACCCGCACTGCATTCGACGCAACCATCCGGAAGCGGAATTCCCTCACGACACCGTATTTTCTGTACGCGGCCCCCCCCCGCCTGGCCTGTTTGCCGCGATGCCCGATTGCGCACACGCTGTCGCCATTTTTCTTAGCGCCGCTTAGTGTTGATCCATCTAGATTAATACTCCACACCGCTTCAACGATAATCCTGCATCAAATCGCTAGGTAACGTGTTGCATCATTTCATTTCATGCATATCGCCGCCCATCGCCTGCTCCATGCCTTTGTGATTGGCCATTCCCATAGTATCCCAATTTTTTTACCGGGAGCCTTCGACGACCTCTGTGAAACATCATCTTAAAATACAGCATTAACGCCCACCTTATCATTGCTTTTCACGTGTTAAATCAATCAACCACACATCTGATAGCCGGCCTGGTTTAAGAACGTTTAACCTGGCTTCTAATCTCATCTGCTTCACACTGGACGCATCTTCCATCATTGCCACAATATTAACTTTTTCGGTCTGCGCTCGCCCGGGCCTCGTCCTTGGCTCTCCGTGTAACTCGACGACCTTTCAGGCCGACTGTCACTCTTCCGCTTTGACCAAGGCGAACATCCAACCGCTCATCAGGGGTTCCGTAGCCACCGAAATGAAAGCCCGGGTGCGAGCCGGTCGGGTTTGCCCCTTGCGCGCGGTGCCCCGCACCCGAATCGAAGCTCCTCGCCGCGCGGAGACCGCGGCCCATGTCTCCGCGCGGCACTGTACAGGGTCCGCACGACGCTATGTCATTAATATGAACAACAGATGCAGCAGAAAAAACATGCTTTCCATCCATGACACAAGCCTCACTAGACTATGAGAAACCACGGTCAGAAAAGGCAGGATACAAAATATATTACGCATGGAGCTATGCGTGCCCCTCATATTGTTCCCATCAGGCCAACTTGCTCAGCCGAATGCTTTTTCAACTCCCGCTAAAGTACGCCCCACGACTGAATATTTGAGCCTGACGCGCTGTCACGCTTGAAATTATTGACCCGTCATCTCCGCTGTCGCTGGTCCCCTACCCCGCAATAATACCTTCTTCGGATATGCAGCTCCCACCCTCAAATACTGTTTCCTAGCGAGAGATAGGCTCGATGTGGCTAACGCTTGAAGGGTTCATTGCAACATTTTCGCAGCACCTTTCATCACGCAGTCAACCGCGTATCACCAGCCACCGTGTAGAACAGGTCTATCGGCCGCCCAATCGCGGACTTCGAATATGAATGACTTCACGCGCCGAAAATTTGGCGCGTCTAAGGAGAGCTCGACAAGTCACCTGCTGTTGCGCCTGCCACGACGCAAGCGTCCGACTCTCTGGCATTTACCTGTACCCATCTAAGGCATTTCAATCTGTTCCAGGCCCTCTTTAGCTTTCAATATATTCCGCCTCTATCAACTGCGAACGCCAAGACTCATCTCTCAACCACTAAATCCCCACTGAGCAACACTAATAAATCCCCGCAGGACTGACTACCCTCTCGTTGACTGCTTGCGCGCCAGCGTATAGACCCGGCGCTGCCTACTCGGCTTACAGGACGATCCCCACAGCTCGTTTCATTTCCGAACCGTTAATCTTGCGCTGGTCTTCCAAAACGCGTAAAACGCGCTTCTTCGCCAAATAAACGACCAAAGAGGGTTTCACCCGTGCATCAATGATTAAGACCATTTGTATCTCATCTTCCCACCCATTAACCCTTTTGCCATTACGCCGGTCTCCCGCAACACTGAATCGAGCATGTCTGCCCCTGCTTCTCCCTTCTTGCCTGGGGCAGCTTCTTCTGCTCACACGCGCCGGTGCCTGCCCCCTAATCCTAAAGAGGGATCTAACAGTCTAGTAGTAGCCGACCATTCCTGTACACAACCTAAGTTAGCGCTATAAATGGTCGCTGACTGCCTCGCGGCTGACATCACCACGCCCCTTGCCCGGATTCTTTCTCAAGCCCAAGACCACCCGACGCGTCCTCCCGGTTTGGTGCCTACCATAAAATCTGCCGCCAGTCGCTAACCTCATCCATACCTGCCGACTTCGCCGTTTGGCCCTATACTTCTAATCCACGCTAATAATAAGCGGTAGACATGTGCTACCTTCCACAATGAGCCTTGCATAACCACCCACTGCAACCTCTTGATTTTAGCTAAGGTTATCGCAATCAGCCTCCATCTTTCCAAGCGCGATTACCACAAAAGGTTGGCGATATACGCGCTCATCGGCCGACATCAAAACATATTCCGGTAGACTTAAATGACACGTCGACAATTCCCAGACACGTCACCAGAACGGCATTGCCTACACGCGCAACGATCTAACCTCTGAGAATGATTTGAATGCAAAAACGATTTGCATTGGCATGTCTTTGCGCCGCGTCCATCTTCTCTGGCCCTTGTCACTCTGACTACTTGCGAATGCGACCGGACTCATCCTCATTTCTCGTAATCATCAGGCTTTCCGTCTGCCTTAACCTTCCCATTAATGCGCGCTCTTCTTTTGACTATATGCCATCATCTTGCGGGCTCAGCGATAACTGGTCAATATTCCCGTCCCCTCCAATCATATGATAGCTGGCAGGAAACGGTTTATACCAACACCTTCACTTGCGTGTCGCCACGCATGCCGGACAGCACGAGACGCTCCCTAAGGCCTAACCCAATGTTATCTGATACGGTTTTATTCACGAATTAGGGCGCGCTAAATCTTTTTCACGTTCTGACGCGTGAATGCGACCAAATATAAACAAAATGCATCAAAATCAATGCCACTGATAATAACCTGATGTCCACATACCAACAATAATATGCAGATTAAATCTCCGCAAAACGATGGTGCACGGGCGCAGCCCGTCCCCCCCGCTAAGTGGAGGCGTGATCTGCCACAAACATCCAGGCCAACGTAATATAATTCTACCCCACACTGTCAGCTTAGTCGCTCATAGTGGCCTCCCTTGAGCTCAGCCCTCAACAAATGATATTCTGGCAAAACCCCAACAACCACTAGCAGAGCGCAGGAATTAAAGACAAGCCAACGAAATACAAGGATCGCCCGAGCCTCCAAAAAATAAGTATGCAACATCCAGCCAAGCTGCAGCGTGTATCTAACAATGAACCTCACCGTGCAGTCAACTTCCATCTGGGTTCTGGATCCCTCCGCCAGTTCATCTTCCGCTGACTCCATCAGCCTATAAAAACACACTGCTTATCATTTAACATCCCGCGCGAACCCCTTAACGGCGAGAAAGAATCCACCACCCTCTCAACCCCACACTTCTTTTTGTTCTATTCTACCTTCCAGGGACATCTTCTCAACAGCCCCCGCTCTATCCCATCCGTGAAGGAGAGCACAGTGGAGCCTCCAAGTCGCTCCCTATTTTTCGTCTTGCCTTCCATCTTCTGCTTCTTTTCGTCTGTTCTGTACTTTTTCTTGGGTACCCAATTCGGACATCTTCTCTGCGAGTATGTAATATCCAAAGACGAGCTTTTCGCATCGCCCAAGTAGGGGGACTTCGTGTCTAAGCCCAACCTGGCCGGCCCCGCTTCTCATCGCTAAAATACAAACCCACACCCTCCTAGGAACCCCTCCGACCTCACCAAAGCGGTAGCGTAGCGCGCCATTTTGTCTGCACAATAGTCGTTGTCATATCGACCTAATCGCTTCCCATCTCCTGCCCTCCGTCCCCGTTACATGGCAACGTCCCAAACACGGACACCCCCCCGCCCAGCCCCACCCCCCCGACCAACCGTAGCGACCATCTCGGCATTCACGGCCTTAGACTATTCTGTCTCGACGCATCCCCCAGCCGGCTCCCTTCATCTGCGACCCTAGCGTCTCAATCCAAAGCCCACTAACTCAAAACACGTTGGCGCTACAACCCCTCGCCCCTCACCCCCACCCGCGCCGTGCACATCTTCTCTCCCCGGGTCTTTCCCCGTGCTGTGGCCCTTGTTGCGACTTTAGTCCCGCGAGCATGAGGTATGCCCCATGTATTCTGCCCTGCCGATCCCAGCGTCCGAGATAGTACAACTGCTGAGCACGACCTTTACTCGGACCGGGGCAAGTTAGTTTAATCTATTTGGGTACACTACTGCGCAGATATTGCCCTAGTAGCCTCACTTTCGTTATTTCGCGCGCCTTTAAGACACTCACAATCCAGATGATCTACCCAAGTCCAAGGCATTTTGTGACCGTGTGATCCAGCAACGGGATACGTCGACAAATTGCAGCAATATACCACTACTTTCACCTAGCACATCCTTGGCGGTCCGGGCAAAAAAGACACCATCTGAGCGACCAATTGTAAAAACGCTATGGCGCTTCGTATCGTGTCGTCGACAGCGAGGCTCACGCGGGTCATAGTGTTGATCACGCTCCACTCCACTGCCGCTCTGGAAAAGCCGCCGAATCAAAACGTTTTAACGGCATGGTCATGAAGGTGATCAGCTGGCGCAGGCGATACGCCGCCCACTGTAACGTGAATTCTATCCACGCGCACAACGAAAATACAGAAAACTTTCAATAGTCGTATATTAAGCATTAATTCTAATAGACAGTTAAATTTTCTGCTCATTGTTTTTCGCTGTATCGACAAATCCATTCAAGACGCTCTCACGAAGCAGGTAAAAACACCCTGACTTAAAAACATTAACCTCGGTTCCTTTAGAGTGCACTTTCAGTCGCGCTTCTGCTGCGAGTCATCCGATGGAATAAGCAATGGCACCAGGGCTACGGCAATATGATGGGCAACATAACACCAAGCGTAAGCTAATGGGCTCGGGGCGTCAGGTAAGGCAAGCCAGGTAGAGCAAATGCTGAACAGGGCGCGGCAGATGTCAGACGCGAAATTGATTTCACTATCAACTCAATAAGGTAAGGCGCACGTACCCCGACATGGATGGCTCCAAAACCATCCGGAACACCTCAGGTAACCTCACAATGAGCGGCTCAGGTGCGGCAAGTGGTAGCGGGCCAATCTTCTGCTTACTGTGCGCGTCAACCCCCGCCCCGACCAGCCGCGCCCACCTCCACCGACACTAATCCGTCCTACGCCGCACCGCCAACATGCCCTCTTCACCACCACCTGAACAACGGCAGCAACGGCTTCCC
>NW_014582053.1:0-8777 GCF_000485595.1 Priapulus caudatus
CTATCCTATCTACGCTATCTATCTATCCATCTATCTATCTATCTATCTCATCGGTATCTATCTCATCTAGCGAGGTCTATCTAATCGTAATCTTATCTACCTTCTATCTATCCCTATCCTTCTATTTATCTTATCTATCTATCTCATCTATCTATCTATCTATCTACTCTATCTATCTACATCTACTATCTATCATGCTATCTATCTATCTCTCATGTCTCTCGTATCTACATCTCCTCTGATCTATCTATCTTATGCATCTATTATCTATCTAATCTATCTATCTATCTATCTATTCTTATCTTTTATCTTTTTTTAATCCCCCCGCCTTATCCCCATAGATAGATAGATAGATAGATAGATAGATAGATAGATAGATAGATAGATAGATAGATAGATAGATAGATAATAGATAGATAGATAGTAGATAGATAGATAGATAATAGATAGATAGATAGATAGATAGATAGATAGATAGATAGATAGATAGATAGATAGATAGATAGATAGATAGATAGATAGATAGATAGATAGATAGATAGATAGATAGCTAGACATCTCAGCTTACGAGCCAGATCAAGAGGTGTTATTGAGTCATGAGGGTACAAGTGCGAGCGTAATAAACATCTAGTGAACTGAGTTCGTTATTAATGTGCATGCGTGTGCAGTAATAAAGCAGTTAACATGCACACCTTAGACATATATAATAGAGAGAATGAAGAGATGGCGTGAGACAGAGAAGCGGTCGGAATGAGAGAGATAGAGAGGGTGAGAGAGATGTAGAGAAAGAGAGCGAGGCAGAGAGAGACACAGAGAGACAGAGAGAGAGAGAGCATCTCGTCAGACGAGTAGTAAATGATTGGTATTGGATCATCAGTAGACATCATTTAAGAAATAGGAGGAAGACCTTGCATGTAAGGTCCCTGCTGCGTATACCAGCCAGTACACAATCTGGCTATGTTAGTGTGTTAGCGCATGCGCAATATCTCACCAGAGAAGTTATATTTTGTAATGAATATACATTTAAAATGGTTAGGGGATATTTCAGCATAGATTTCCCTAATAAACTTTTATCAGTATACCTGTGTTTATAATTAGGAGAGCGCCCTAGCATGTACGGTACAAAACACCTACTTTATTCCCTCGCGTTCTTCCTCTTGTCTCCCCTGTCCCTCGCTCAGACTCCTTCCTCTTCTGCCGCCCCCAGCAAGTGCGCCATACCGTGAGGTAAAATATACTAGGCGCAATACTTGGTTACCCGATTCAAATTGTGGTGCGGCTTATAGGCGCCCGCGGTTATTACGCGATCATATACGGTACTTTATACCCTCGCGTCCTTCCCCTTGTCTCTCTTGTCCCTCGCTCAGCTTCCTTCTTCTTTTACCGCCCCAGCTATCTTTCCTACAGCCTTTCCTCAGTCTCCCATCCCCTCTCCCCCGCAGCAAGCTATATTATGAAGTTTGCCTCAGACGGCACTGTGCGCCTAACACGGTGTGCGCGCATGCGCAATATCTCCCGAAAGAAATCGTATTTTGCAAAGATTATGCATTTAAAATGAAGAGGAGTTATCCTAGCATATATTTATATGATAACATTCCATCAGTTGACATCATTTAAGAAATCGGAGAAAGACCTCGCATGTAAGGTCCCCGCTGCGTATACCAGCCAGTACACAATCTGGCTAAGTTAGTGTGTTAGCGCATGCGCAATATCTCACCAAAGGAGTTGTATTTTGTAATGAATATACATTTAAAATGGTTAGGGGATATCTCAGCATAGATTTCCATAATAAACTTTTATCAGTATACTTGTGTTTATAATTAGGAGAGCGCCCTAGCATGTAAGGTACAAAACACATACTTTATACCCTCGCGTCCTTCCCCTTGTCTCCCTTGTTCTTTGCTCAGCCTCCTTCTTCTTCTTTCGCCCCCAGCTATCTTCCCTGCAGCCTTTCCTCAGTCTCCCATCCCCTCTCCCCCGCAGCAAGCAAAATTATGAAGTTTGCCTCAGACGGCACTGCATGCCTAACAAGGTGCGCGCGCATGCGCAATATCTCCCGAAAGAAATCGTATTTTGCAAAGATTATGCATTTAAAATGAAGAGGAGTTATCCTAGCATAGATTTATATGATAACATTCCATCAGTTTACATCATTTAAGAAATCGGAGGAAGACCTTGCATGTAAGGTCCAAACTGCGTATACCAGCCAGTACACAATCTGGCTAAGTTTGTGTGTTAGCGCATGCGCAATATCTCACCAGAGGTTTTATATTTTGTGATGAATATGCATTTAAAATGGTTAAGGGGTATCTCCGCATAGTTTACCCTAATAAACTTTTATCAGTTGACCTGTGTTTATAATTAGGAGAGCGCCCTAGCATGTAGCGTACAAAACACCTACTTTATACCCTCGCGTCCTTCCCCTTGTCTCCCTTGTCCCTCGCTCAGCCTCCTTCTTCTTCTACCGCCTTAGCTATCTTTCCTGCAGCCTTTCCTCAGTCTCCCATCTTCTCTCCCCCGCAGCAAGCTATATTATAAAGTTTACCTCAGACGGCACTGCATGCCTAACAAGGTGCGCGCGCATGCGCAATATCTCCCGAAAGAAATAATATTTTGCAAAGATTATGCATTTAAAATGAAGAGGAGTTATCCTAGCATGGATTTATATGATAACATTCCATCAGTTGACATCATTTAAGAAATCGGAGGAAGACCTTGCATGTAAGGTCCCCGCTGCGTATACCAGCCAGTACACAATCTGGCTATGTTAGTGTGTTAGCGCATGCGCAATATCTCACCAAATGAGTTATATTTTGTAATGAAAATGAATTTAAAATGATTAGGGGGTATCCCAGCATATATTTCCATTATAAACTTTTAACAGTAGACCTGTGTTTATAATTAGGAGAGCGCCCTAGCATGTACGGTACAAAACACTTACTTTATGTCCTCGTGTCCTTCCCCTTGCCTACCTTGTTCCTTGCTCAGCCTCCTATTCTTCTACCCGCCTACCACTAGTTGTGTGTAACATGTTTGTGTTTGTGTCTAAGCGCGTGATTGTGCGTGCGCGCGTGCGTGCGCGCGTGCGTGTCTGCCGTTGCGATACTTGAGTAGGTCTATACCTCCACGACGTGACGTTCTATACATGTCCTATCGCTACAGATTCAGTTTTCTATCGGAATCCCCCCCCCAAACGCACAATTTACAACACCGCCAACCGAACCACCAACGCCAATTTACCCCTTCCCCCACAACCACCCACCCACTCCACCCCACCCCACCAACCGTACCTACCTGGCAACGTCAACACACTCGTACCTCCCGCTTTCGTCACTAGATGGCGCGCTGCGAACACCTCGCACCCGGCGCACCGACGCAGCAGCGAACGTATTCGCCTCGGGGTCCCGGGGACTCGTCCGTAACTTCGTTATACTTGTTCGCCCCGTCGCCCAGCCAAACCGAGGGGGCGGGGGAGCACAATTAGCAGACGCTAAAGGACGATCGCAGACGAAGACGGCAAGCAACCGGACGCGGCGACGCTTTTCGGCTTAGCGATAGCGGCCCCGTGAACAGTAATTGTTGACGGTAGCGGAGGCGCGAATGGAAAGAAGGAATCGCGAGGCGGCTTTACGCTCCATTAAATTCGTGGAACGAAGAGATGGGAGGCAGAGACGATTATGTATAAATACAATGGCGCCGGTACATTATTAAAACCGGGAGTTTCAATTAATTTCTTTTTTTTACATGGAGATTTCTCTCGTATTGACTCGATTAATTAATAATAATTTAAAAAAAAAGTTGTTGTGATGTAGACACGGCATGAGAGTGACGGATGTTACCGGTGTGGGAGAGACAGATGGGCTGATACCTTGTGTGTGTTATGTGTGTGTGAGTGTGTGTGTGTATGTGCTCGTGTGTGTGTGAGAGAGAGAGTGGCGTGCGTGCGCTGTGTTGTGTGCTGCCGTGCGGTGCGCGCGTGTGTGTGAACTGTGCGTGTGTGTGCATTGTGTGCGTCCGACCCTGCGTGCGCGCGCGTGTGTAAGTACCGTACGTGCGTGCGTGACCGTACGTATATGCCCCACGTGCGTGTATATGCGGCGCTGCGTGCGGGTGGCGTGCGTGCGTGCGTGCGTGTGGCGTGTGGTCTACCTGCACCTTAGGCGCGACAAGATGGGACGACGATGATGGAACGAACGACGCACAACGAATACTCATAAGCCTCAGTGACGTCACCGCGACCTAGGTGACGTCACCGCTGCGGCTCGCATCAAAGCAATGCGTCGGTGTTTATTATTCGATATGTGAATATTACCATTTATCAGCGCACACACACACACACACAAGCACACCACACACATGCAAAGCTCAACCATGAGGCACAACCGAGACAAGGTCGTAGATTACATTAAACGCAAATAAATGTAAATGGGAAATTTCTGCTCGTTAAATTAATACAATTGCGAGGATGCGTGCGATGTGTGTGTGCCGGTGTGGTGTGCGTGGCGGTTTGGCGTTTGTGGAGGCGGGGGGTTTGTGGAGCGGGAAGGCGGTTGCGGTTGGGGGAGGTGAGGCCGGAGAGATATGAATCAGTGTGGCGGTGCTGTCGGCAACACTGATGACAAGTGTAATGCCACCCTCCTCGCCAGCCCCTACCGCGGTCTTGTTCTCACTCATTTTCTTCCTTCACCCTTTACCACACTAGCTCAGCTATATTAACGCATAATTGTTTTTTTTACATTATGTATATATCGATATATTTATTTGTTTGATTATTTATTTATTTATTCATTTATTTACTTATTTTATTATTTACTTATTAATTTAATTTATTTATTATTACTTTTGTTTGTGTGTATGTTTATCTGTCACCGTGTGACACTGTGTGATACCTATACCCGCGCTCTCCGCTCTGCGTGCTCTCTCTCTCTCCTGTCGCTCTGCTCTGCTCTCGTGGCCTCTCTCTCTCTCTCTCTCTCTCCCTCTCTCTCTTCCTCTCTCTCTGCGCTCGGTCTCGGTCCTCTCTCCTCCCTGCGTCTCTTCTCTCTCCTCGCCGCCCCCTCTCTCGTTCTCCCTTCATATCACATGCCCCTCTCTCTCCTCTCTGCCTCTGTCGTCTCCTGCTGCTCCTCTCTCGCTCTTTCTCTCTTTCCTCGCTCACGGTCCCCTCTCTCGTCTCCTCTCTGCGCTCTATCTCACCCTCCTCGCGCACGATAGTCTCGCCACAGTGCTGGCCCCTGGCGGTCTCCGGCCAAAAGCAAACAACTTCAACGATTAGTGTACGAGCTACAAATCAGCAGCGGGAGCAGTGCGCGTCGCGGGGCCATCCTCCTCCACGTCAAAATTGCAGTTGTGTGCGCCGTTTGTGCGGCGGACTGCGGGCATATGGTCAAGTCTCTCAAAACCCCGATTATAGGCCGTCGCCTCGTCGAGCACCTGCGCCGCGGTCTCTCGCCCGCGGCGGCCGAACGCGACGGTGATCTCGGTGTCGGGTCTGAGCGATCAAGGCAGTCGTGCGATTCCCTACAATGGGGGCGAGTTGGACGATCGGCGTCGCGGGCGAAAAGCCAGAGCAGTAAGAACTGTAAAACAACTGCCGTGGGATGTCCATGCTCTCGCTGCTGTCGCCGCCGCGGCCCCTCTGGGCCTCCTGCGTCCGACGATTACGCATGATGATGGATGATGCATGGAATGTTCGTTTGGCATACAACAAAACCCGCATCGTGTGTCGCGCGCATCTCTCGCTCTGGCCCGCCCTCTATCTGTCTCACGTTTTTTCTATTCTCTCTCTCGTTCGTCTTTCTCTCTCTCCTTTCTCTCTCTCTTCTCCTCTCTCTCTCTACCTCTCTCCTCGTCTCTCCTTTCTCCTCTCTCTCCCTTTCGGATTGCATCTATCCCATCTCTCTGTGTCCGGCACGCCCGAGTTTTTTTAGTGCTGATGTTTATCATAATCACTACCGATATATAATTATATATATATATAGGTATATCAGGAGTAGATCAAAGGGCAATTACATAATATATGTACTATATACTATATATGTTTAATAGATGAAATACATATGTTATATTTTATATATATAAATCACGATACATACAACATATCATACAGGAGTAGCCATAATAGAAGATCTTCTATTTATCTACTCCTGAGTATAGACATTATAGTCGCCCGAGTTTTTTCCCGCTGCTGCCTGCGTTTCAAGGAAAAACCGTGGAGAGAGCGAGGCAAGCGACATTTCTGGCCGTTCAGACAACACTACGTATGTTCTCTTTTGTTTTCTCGCGGCGCGGCGCGCCGTCTCCTGCCCGTGCAGATCGACAGCGGCGGCTTGCACTCCACGCCCCTCGCTACTGCCACCGACCGAGTCGCCCGCCGCGATTGTTTTACGGAGGGGCGTTCGCCGTGAACGACGCCTAGGGGCGGTGCGGCTGGCCTTCAGCGCAGAGGCGCGCCGGCGCCAACGAAGCTCTCGCGGCGCACCCCCCGGTTCAGGGCGCGGCCCACCCGGTCCGCCCGCCGCGCGCCTGGACCCCCCGGGCCCGGCCCCACCGACCGCCCACAGCCAGTGGCCCCTGCGCGACTCGCGCGGAGCGTTCCAAGGCCACCTGCCCTCGACGGCCGGCAGCCAGCGCTCTGTGTCAGATCGTATAGATGGGGTCTCTTAACGGTGGATGCTGCTGTCTAGTTCCATTATACCATGGTCCTATAAGGAGAATGGCTACCTTGGCGAGTCGGAATTAAGGTGCTCCGCGTTAACGCATCGGATGCTGCGAGGCACTATTGTGCTTGGCCTGCTTGTGTGCTGTTGTCTGTTACTGTTCTGGGTACTACAGGTCCGTGTCCGTCTGGCGGTACTTGTGTCGTTACGTAGGTCCGTGAGCAGCAAGGGCGGCCCGGTTAACTCGTATTCTTTGGTCCGACGGTTTTGTCGATCGCGCGCAGGAAGGCAAAAGACGCCGCCAGCTCCCACTGCCGATGCGCTGGCTCGCAGGGTTCAGGCGTGGTGCGTCCCGGAACCGCGCCGTCCGCGCGCCCTCCGGCCAGAGCCCTCTCGACAATGCACATCGGCGCGTGGCGCGTCGGCGGCTCCCTTCTCTCTCTCGTTCTCTGCTGAGTGAGTGGCTGAGCTGTCCGTGTGTGTCCCTGGGTGCTTTCGTGTGTGTGTGTGGTGTGTGTGTGTGTTGTCTGGGTGCGTGCGCGCGTGCGTGCCGTGCTGTGTGTTCCGGTGTGTGGTGTGCTGTTCTCCGCTTCGCTCGGGCTCCCCCTCACTGCGCCTCTCTCGGCGCTCCCTAGTTATTCACTCAGACCCCACCTATTCCCCCTCTACCAGTATGTGTCATATCACGTCTGGATCTACCCTCAATCTACGCTTCCCCATTCCGCTGCCCTCCTCACCGCTCGCCGTTGCCGCCCTATCCATGACACCACCAAATAATTTGCAGAGCGTGTCGCCCCCAGCCAGGTTCGGGCGCGCTGTAACGCGCTACCTACCTACCTTGACGCCAGGTTACCGCTTATACCACCAGGCACTCTGGACGCGTTTTAATAAAATATACTGCTCAGAATAGAATCGACGAAACTCCCACTATTATACCCAAAGTCTTAATGTTGGGGTCTACTCTCATTCGCCTATTATTGCCGCCGACGATTTCCGCTGAAATGCCGTGCAAATTGCTCCTCTGCCAACACACATGTACACGGCGCCCGCACGCTGCCGCCGGAAGACCGGCACACATCACGGCGTCAATAGTATACCGGCTCTAGCAGCACGAAAGAGAAGATACGAGAAACATTAAGACTTTCGCGGTAGTAGAATAGCGATGTCGTATTTTATTTATGCATTTTATTTTATTGAATCGCTCCAGTTGTTACCTGTGCGCTTATTACCGGGCCTAGGTTCTCAACGCTTGATATAATACTCGACGAGGGAAGATCTGATATCTTTAATTTCACCAAACAATCCGCCCTGCCGCTATCGCGTCCGTGTTGAGTCTACTGTCACATCCATCGCAGGGTCGGTCGCTCGCGCTTACAGATGGAGATGGAGATGAAGGGGCGGATAGAGATAGGGAGAGGGAGAGCGGTGAGAGATGAGGCGAGAAGGTAAGCAGAGAGGAGAGAGGGCGAATGACGACGGACGAGAGGGCGGAGAGTGAGACCGACAAGAGACAAGAGCGAGGAGAGAAGGGGGGTGAGATAAAGAAAGCAAAGAAAGAAACGAGTGAAAAGACGAGAGAGATGGAGAGCTGGAGGCGGCAGAAACGAGAGATAGAGATTTAGGGGGGGAGCGAGTGAGCCATAGGCAAGAGAGGAGGCGAGAGTGACCGCGACGAGAGTCGCGAGAGAGAGAGTGGGAGAGCAGAGGTGAAGCGGCGCGAGCATCTGAGGAGTAGCGCGGGAGGACGGGCGAGTGAGACCCTCCAGTGAAGCAGAACCGGGGAAGCGTGAGAGGAGGGGACCGGACCCGGAGCCGCCCCGCCGAGCAGCAGCGGGATACGAGAGGCACCGAGAGCAGGAGAGAGGGTGAGAGACAAAAGAACAGCAGACGACGGAGAGAGCCGAGCGGGTGAGGCGCAGCAGCACGGAGCACACACGACCACAGAAGCACGAGCGACGAGACCCGACCGCCGAGAGCCGACAGAGGCGACGGAGCCAGGGGAGATAGAGCCTAGGGCGCCTGGGCACCCCGAAGCCCGGCCGAAGTGACGACGTGCCGCGCGACCAAGAACAGCACGCACGAGCAATCAGCGCAGAAGGACAACCACCGCACAACGAC
>NW_014582054.1:0-5090 GCF_000485595.1 Priapulus caudatus
GGTTTATAAATATATAATGCGCAACATAATAAGCCTTGTATCATGTAAATCAGAATGTTGACCTATATACAACAACTGAGGCAGGTAATATCACCAATATGTCTATACAACATACAGAATATTGTCATCACATCGCGTTCTTCACTGATGTACGAGAATTGAAGCGGCACTTGGACGAAATTGGCATGGGGGCGCTAGACGGACCGACCTTGCACGTCAGCCAACTATCTTGGCCTAACACTGAAGTGAGTTACAGCTAGCGTTGCAACTGTCCACTCGGGCAACAGGCAGTAGATGAGTAATGAAGGCCGAGCGTGTGGTGAAAGAACCGAACTTGAAAAGCTATGTACATGCTCGTGCAACCCTATGGACGCAGCATGAATCTGCAAAATAATGTCAGGGCTGACAACAGCAAAAATGCGCAAATCGTTTTCACAGAAAAAACGACACGCGCCGAGCAAGCATATATCTAACATATTACCACCATTTGTTATGAAATCTCTAGCTACGTGCGAGGAAAAGGATTGTGGAATCGCGACAAACTGCGACTGTGGACTCTAAATCACTAGATTGTGAGCACAAGGGCGTGCGCGCTATGGGCAGCGGTGTAATTGGACGGTCTGAAGTGAAGTTATTAGGATCCAAATCACACACTAAAGAATATACTGTAATGTACCGGAGGCTAGTAGAGTAACAACGACAAGTGTATTATATAACCCATCGTTTAATTATGAAACGTGCATGCCTAGCGTGACCACGGCCACGGCTAGTCATAATGACACGCTTACAAACAGACAACAATTAATATCATGCTACATTACGTAATAACATGGTTGACATTGCGCAAAGCGGCATGCGTTCAGAATTCGTGAACACAGTTGTTACAAAGTCAGAGTCACCCGGACATACAACTTCATAATGCTACGACTGTTCCTTGACAATAAATCACCACATGCTTAATGATCGAGCAGACATGGTCGTCATCATTCTAATATGACAAACTCGCTGTACAGGCGTGTGGCAAGAGCGAAGGGTTTATAGTTTTAGAGTAATTAAAGTGACGCTGAATAACTGGCAAACGGTCGAACTACTGTGACAACAGTTGTTGAGACGACGTCGTTCGAGACTCCTAGCATTGCCCGATCGTAGCGTAGAGCGTCAGTGGTAGCACCAGAGTTCTATCACATGGCGAGTGGCAATAATAACATATCGTAGAATTGAATTGCATATAAGCAGCAATTACAGTTAAAATTAGGAAATTCCTAAAAGAGAGTGAATCAGTAGTGTTTTGCAAACAATTAAACGACCTGTTACCCAAACAACATGACAGTATAACATATAATGCGAATTAAGACATGTAAAATGTATTGTAGTACGATGCCTCAAAACTTCTTCTTCCATGTTTCGCTAACAGTAACAGCTAGTGAAAAAATGCGAACAGATGATGAGGATTTAAGAAGGACACGGCGAAAGAAGCAAGTATGCGGAAAAAGCGTACTTATCGAATACTTCATAATTTAACTAAGGGCCCCCCGAAAAAAGAAAAAAAACTAGGGCAGGGCAAAAATCCACTACATGAAAATAATAACACGAAATAACACATACTTGCGTCGCTCGGTCCACCAGAAACCGCATGCCTATAATGTGCCGCCCGAACCAACACCACTGCCTGCAGATTGTAGACGCGCCGCAGAATAAAGCACCCCCGGGTCACAACATCGCGCGCAGTCGTAAAACCCACTAACGCACCTAACCAAGCTAGCCAGATCACGTGCGGTGCGGAGAGGTAGCGTTTTTGCCCCCTCCATCCGTTGAACATTATTTACAATAAACTTAATTGCGTCTCGTCGGCGCAAAGTGCCGGCGGCAAATGAATTACAACCGGCGCCTTATTACCTGCATATAGCCCGCCGCCGTGTGCAACAAAGTCGTAGCAAATGATATGGATATAGACTCGGCATAGAATCGTGCCGTCCCATCTATTGGACGCAATATCTAGTAACAGATACACTGATTTAAGTGATGGGGGGAAACTAAACGTCTGTTTTTTAGGCAGGAAACAAAGCGCGCCGATAGCCAAAAAAATTTGTGCGTCCTATTTCGATGCAGCTGTCGCCTACCTGGGTAATCAAAGCCCAGCCTGCAATGGCCACAACTGCTGAAGGTACCGATAATACGCTTGAGCCCTTACCGAAGAGGCATTATGATAAAGCGTTTGCGAGTGGGGCAGCGATCCGTGTTAGTTTTGCCCGCGAGGCGCGTTGGCGCGCTCCGCGATATCCCGGGCTGCAGATCGTCCCAAGAAAATGCAAGACTCGTAATCACTTGCTAAATCCTTAAACTAGATACAATCAAACCCGGCAGCCTTGGTAACACTCTTAGCTGGTTGCAATCGCACCCATCAACTAACATCGTGGCTATCTTGGCGCCCTTTCTTGGTCTGACCCACATTAACACACAATTTATGACACTTTGCGTAATGCACTAACATATATCCAAGACTGACTTTGCTTACAAGGAATCATCAAAACTGCAAACCCAGCTTATGTATCCGCTGCAGTTGCCGCTCGTTACATGAAGGCACTCACGCATAATAAAATACAACTCATAATAAAACTTCTACAACACAGTGTAGAAGTAGAAGGTGTTGACACTTTCATTGATATTTCCATTGAACTTCCAAAGAACAGCAGCTGAATGCAGCTGAGCTCTTTCATTGTATTCCAGCTAAAATTCTCGACTGTTCGCTGGCAGCTATGGATCCGTGCGCCGGCCTATGCATTCGGCGTACGGATCCATAGCTGCCAGCGCTGCATACTGTCGTAGGACGTTCCCGCGGTCGCGTGCGCCTTGCCGCGGAACTGCGTGCAAGATCTGCGCTCAGCACTTCGGATCAACACCTCCTTTCGGCAACGCTTCTCTAGTATCCCGTCTCATCTGGTTTAGCATTTTGAAGTTAATTATAGAGCATAGATCACATACCACAGTGTATGAATAGAATAGTGTTTTGTAGTTTAAAAAAAGCAGTGTCAGATATCATAGTGTATCCAATACACATGACCAGGCCACACAGTCAATTGTATTGATTTTTGAATTTTTAAAGATAAACACGTTATGTTTCTTTGTGTATGCACAGTATGCAATGTTTCACTGTGTTAACCAATTGATATGTTATGTTATATACGAGGCCCCTCAATTTCAGAGAAGGGGGATGTAGTGATAGGGATTACATTGCTGCGCGTGCGGGTTAGGAGGTAAAGCGGTCGTAAAAGTAAGCATACGTTCGGCAGTTAGATGCGGCACGCAACCAGAGATGCTGAAATAAAGGCGGGCTCTTCTGTAGACTATATATTTGTGTGTTCGACTTATTTGTGTTGATCACAAACACAACCACACACAACAACGCCCGCTGCACCACCTGGCGGAAAAGCTAGCGGCTAACCCCATTCTAGATAATATGGAGCCACCCGAGATTGTGCCTTGGTCAGCTACGGCGGCCATTTTCCAAAATGGCCGCTATTTTACTTTAGCGAAATGGGCTATATGCTCTTATTTGTTATTGTATTGGTGGTAGATATAAGTTACGTGTATAATTCAGTCAACTGACCATGAAAAAGGCGTATCCAAATATTATGAGCCAGTATTTTCGATAAAAAAGCCATTATTTATTTATAAATGGCTGCTCTCCTGAAACTTTTCGCAGAAAAGTATCCATTATTGGAGAACATGAGTCAAATCATATTCATCACATTCAATATGGGGTTAGGGTCTATAAAAATTTCGTTATGAGTCAAATGATATTCTTCACATTCAATGGTGTTAGGGTCAATAAAAATTTCGTTATAGATTACATACTTTACTCTATTTTGAAAAAAGGAAACTGATAATCGTGATAATGACTAACTCAGAAAATGTAATCAAATTATTGCACACTTGACGTTGAAGCGGCTACGGTTTACTGTCTACTACTATGTTACCAGGACACATACACATGGTTCACGCATACATCAGTGTAGTACAACAAAATAATGGATTAAGTAACTCTCTTGGTAAATGCGCATGGTAACTACTGACTTTGGAATACATCACAAGAACAAGTCTGTATAGTTTCTGAGGTCAAGTGTACTGGCTCTGGATCAAGAAGTCAACACATTTACAAGCAATGCAACTTTTCATTTGCACATTCTAAGCTAGGCTGATATTTCAGTCTGTGTCTTCTGGTAGTCTGTGTCTACTGGCATTCTCCTTCACAAGCACACAGTCCACTGCATTGCAGATTAGCCTTCTTGCATTTTCATTGATTTTTACAGCCTTTTTTGCAGCCGCACGAAACCAGCACTAAGCAGCATTTTGAAGCCTCAGGGAGTGTGGTCCAGAGCGGTTCGTAGGACCCATCCTCTGTTTTCCGCCAGCCCCAACTTGTTGGTGATGGAAGCACGGGTTGAGGGACCAAGACCTGCCCCTAGATATAGCCACCCTGGAAGACTGATCTCTTCACATGCTGTTCCAAAGCATGGTAGTTAGGTGGGATGCGCTGGACGCAGTTTCTCTTGGCGAAGAGTTTCTTTCTGGCCTCGTTGACGTCCGTACATGGACTGGTGCGGTCATAAGAGGAGCACCACAAATCTTTCAATGCATTGCATTGTGTCATCCTGGATGTTGACTGGCGTGGTGGTCAGGGTGACCAGGGAATCTGTCAGTTCTGGAAACGAGTTCCATGTGGCCCAGGCAGATTTCTTCCCATGCCCCACGAATGCTGATACCGTGTCACATCCGGTCACGGCGTGGAAGAGAGGGAGAGCACGTGCCTTCTGTGGGCCGAGGGAGGCAGCTATTTCATGGGCAGGGATGTAGCGGTAGTTCTTGCCCGTCCCAAAGGCAATCCAAAGTTCATCCACGCATGGTAGTGCCTGGGCTACCATCACCGCCAAGACGACGACGTCGGTGTCTACAGTTCGAACTTGAATCCGACGGTGGTTATGTTCTGCAGCATGGGCCACATGCAGCATAATGCGAGTGTCCGCCTCTTCTTGACTGCATGGAGCCAGTGAGCTTTCATCTTCCTGCCTTGGAAGGCAGATCACTGCTTC
>NW_014582054.1:6348-8777 GCF_000485595.1 Priapulus caudatus
CTTTGCTCTGTGCACGTAGGCCTGGGAGCTGGGCTAGTAGGCGTTCTTTCAGCCTTGTCGTATTTACTCTCGTGTCCAAGGGTACTCCAAGATGCTCCATTCTGGTCGCGTACAAGTTTGCTAGGTCGGCAAGTCTGAATACAGGAGATGTGTCCTCTTTCAGGTGAGTATCTTCAATGTAAAGGGCAAGTTCTGCCACGACAATTCCGAAGACCACACTTTGATGTCCAGTTTTGTGTTCAGCATTGACATATGCCTTTGCGCGATTGTAGAGAGACATTAAACACTTGGAATGATACTTGGCATCAAAACCCCTCATATCACCCATGCTGAGCCGTGCCAGAAATTCGTGGTCTCCAATTTGTGTTGCACACTGCCGCACACGCTGATCAATCTTGAAGGTGCTGGCTTCATGTAAGGTGTACACACCAGACATTCCGCAGGAGAAGCATGAGGGTTGACTAGAGATACTTGATTCTCCACGGCATGACCTGCTGCACTTTCCTGGCACGGCATTGCCTACACCAGATGAGCTGCCTCCTGCTGACCACTTCTGTGCTCTTTGCAACTTTGTAGTATTATAACGAAGCATGCATCGTTTATGATATACAGCTTTCTGGGCAACCAATGTGGCCTCGATGCCCTCTTCTTCATCAAGTCTATCAATCTGCAGCGTTATGGGTAATAAGCCCAGTTCTCCAAACTGCATCAGATTCCCGGCCAGTGTCTTGTACGCACTCCCTATGTTTGGGCGTTTTGAATTTGCTGGGCAAACAAGGGACTCTGCTGTATCCTCCTGGCATATGGCACACAGTTCCCAGTTTGTGTTGGACGGGCCAACAGACGCACGGTCCATGTAAGGATGCACTAGCTGGAACTTATTAGACATGGTCACTGCCGCTCGTGTTGACTCCGCTCCATATTATACAGAGACATAAAACACCTTGTTACCACAATAATACAATTACTACTACTACACCAATATTACCAGTTCCTACACCACTTCCATCACTACCACCTGTCACCAATGCTGTGAGCGAAAATGCATTTCCCCATACAAATGACCATTGTTACAATATTCGAATTTTACAACGTTCCATTTGTAAAAACAATGGTTATAGAAAAAATGATAAAAACAAATGACATGTGTATTGTTTTCATATGTAATTGCACATCACATGGAGTATTTATCACCTCTAAGAAACCTGCAAAGAGAATAAAAATGGCAGATATCCCATGTGGTTAAAGTAGAATAGCGGCCATTTTGTAAAATGGCCGCCAAAGCTGACCAAGGCACAATCTCGAGTGGCTCCATATCTAGAATTGTTCAGAATACATTAGTCAACATGTGTACCAATTTTGGTGCCTTTATGAAAAAATGAACAATTGGTTTGCTATGCTGCTGTACTAAGACTGAATGAGAGGGTGAGGGACAACTGCGCATATACTTCTACTTCTACTTCTATACTGGACAGTCCGTAAGGAATAATTAAACGTCCAGGGAGTGCGCGAAAACTCCAGGTGCACGTGAGAGATTTTCATAGAATATTTTTAAAATGTAGGCAGTAATGTGTCCCAGAGATCGAGGCTTCTCTGGGCCAGGCACTCATTTCTGAGTGCAACTAGCATACGGCAATAGGCTGTTGCGAGCTGTTGTAGGTGCCCAGCCGGAGATGCGTTTCACTTCCTCGAGGTGGCATAACAACGATACTGCCTGACTCAATGTTTTGCCAGAGGGACCCAGTGAATTACTGTGCTGTTGGACTAGTGAGTAGTGACTCCGGTAGCAGATTCCAGCTTCTGATTGTTCTAGGAAAGAGGCTGAACCTGTACCCATCTGTCCGGGTTCTGATGTTATTGTATGTAAGCCAGTGTGTGCCGCGGCATATGCTGGTGCTTTTGTTGAGGAAGGATGGAATGTCGATTGCTGCCTGTCCGTTGATTATTTTCCAGAATAGGGTCTGTCCGTAAACAAACCTGCGTTCCTGCAAGGAGGGCCATTGTAGGTCTGCGATCCTTTGTGTAACACTCTCAGTTTGCTGGTAATTTCCCATTACGAAGCGCGCTGCTCGTCTCTGCATGCACTTTCTCCAGGGAGGAGATATGTGTGGATCCCAGACACTACTTGCATACTCGAGGCTTGGCCTCACGTATGCTTTGTATGCCATCTCTTTGACAGGTTCTGAGCATCCTACAAGGTTCCTGCGGATGAAATTTAGGGCCCGGGTTGCCTTTTCTTTCGACCGGCTGATGTGGGTAGACCAAGAAAGGTCATTAGTGAGTTATACATATTTTCATGGTAATAGAGTACAGATGTCATGGAAGTATGTACGTTCGTAGTGATAAAGGCCGTCGCACACCAGCCAATTTTTCACGCGATTTGATCGGCCTGATAAAAATCAGCCGATATCGGGTAGGTGTGCGCATTC
>NW_014582055.1:0-551 GCF_000485595.1 Priapulus caudatus
ATGCATAATGCATAGTGCATAGTGCATACACTGTAGTGCATAGTGCAGAGTGCAGAGTGCATAGTGCAGAGTGAATGGTGCATAGTGCATAGTGCATAGTGCATAGTGCATGGTGCATGGTGCATGGTGCATAGTGCATAGGGCATAGTGCATAGTGCATACTGCATAGTGTATGGTGCATTGTGCATGGTGCATAGTGTATAATGCATAGTGCATAGTGCATCGTGCATTGTGCATAGTGCATACACTGTAGTGCATAGTGCATAATGCATAATGCATAGTGCATAGTGCATACACTGTAGTGCATAGTGCAGAGTGCAGAGTGCATAGTGCAGAGTGAATGGTGCATAGTGCATAGTGCATAGTGCATAGTGCATGGTGCATGGTGCATGGTGCATAGTGCATAGTGCATAGTGCATGGTGCATGATGCATACACTATAGTGCATAGTGCATAGTGCATAGTGCATAGTACATAGCGCATAGTGCACAGTGCATAGTGCATGGTGCATGATGCATACACTATAGTGCATAGTGCATAGTGCATAGTACA
>NW_014582055.1:1672-1951 GCF_000485595.1 Priapulus caudatus
GTGCATAGTGCATACACTGTATTGCATAGTGCAAAGTGCATAGTGCATAGTGCATAGTGCATAGTGCATAGTGCATAGTGCGTAATGCATAGTGCATAGTGCATAGTGCATAGTGCATGGTGCATGGTGCATACACTGTAGTGCATAGTGCATAGTGCATAGTGCATATTGCATAGTGCATAGCGCATAGTGCATGGTGCATAGTGCATAGTGCATGGTGCATAGTGCATACTGCATAGTGCATAGTGCATAGTGCATACACTGTAGTGCATAGTGCAG
>NW_014582055.1:6504-6846 GCF_000485595.1 Priapulus caudatus
GCATAATGCATAGTGTATAGTGCATACACTGTAGTGCATAGTGCAGAGTGAATAGTGCATAGTGCATAGTGCATAGTGCATAGTGCATGGTGCATGGTGCATGGTGCATAGTGCATAGTGCATAGTGCATGATGCATACACTATAGTGCATAGTGCATAGTGTATAGTGCATACACTGTAGTGCATAGTGCAGAGTGAATAGTGCATAGTGCATAGTGCATAGTGCATAGTGCATGGTGCATGGTGCATGGTGCATAGTGCACAGTGCATAGTGCATACTGCATAGTGCATGGTGCATTGTGCATGGTGCATAGTGCATGGTGCATGGTGCATGGTGCATGG
>NW_014582055.1:8280-8762 GCF_000485595.1 Priapulus caudatus
ATAGTGCATGGTGCATGATGCATACACTATAGTGCATAGTGCATAGTGCATAGTGCATAGTACATAGCGCATAGTGCACAGTGCATAGTGCATGGTGCATAATGCATACACTATAGTGCATAGTGCATAGTGCATAGTGAATAGTACATAGCGCATAGTGCATAGTGCACAGTGCATAGTGCATAGTGCATAGTGCATAGTGCATACTGCATAGTGTATGGTGCATTGTGCATGGTGCATAGTGCATGGTGCATGGTGCATGGTGCATACTGCATAGTGCATAGTGCATAGTGCATCGTGCATCGTGCATAGTGCATACACTGTAGTGCATAGTGCATAGTGCATAGTGCATAGTGCATAGTGCATACTGCATAGTGTATGGTGCATTGTGCATGGTGCATAGTGCATGGTGCATGGTGCATGGTGCATACTGCATAGTGCATAGTGCATAGTGCATCGTGCATAGCGCATGGTGCATGGTG
>NW_014582056.1:0-8759 GCF_000485595.1 Priapulus caudatus
CCAAACTGTTGACGGACGCACGCACGCACGGACGGACGGACGCACGGACGGACGCACGCTCATGTGATTCTACAAGCTGCATCTGACTATGTCAGATGAGCTAAAAATCGAACATATTTATACCTAATTTTAAGAGCTACTTATAATACTATCCTCACAATATATAATTATTGCTCGATATATATATTTTAAGAGATTTTACATGGTGATAAAATGGTTTAATTATTCACCTATGTAACAATGAATGTATCAAACGTTACAGTAATTGTTTATTCACTTTAATACTATATTGGAAAGTGGAAACTTCAAAGAAAATTACCGTAAACTGGGACCAATACATTCAATGGTCCGTCGGACCATTGACTTTGAAAATCTGATGGTCCTCCTGATTATTTGATGGCCCCGGACCATCGCTTATTTCGACTCCTGGTAATACTATACGACATTATAGTTCACTACTGTACAATTCGGTGGAAATGAGGTTTTTGGTGTCCTATTGGCTTTAATATCTTTAATTTTGAATTTTAGACTGCGAACTCCCTCTTTTTGAGGGTAGGGATTCCTTTGGACTCCCGTGTTCAAAAGTTAATTTCTACTCCTGATATTGGGCATTATTTTAAGTTACAAAGCGTTTTACGAACCATTATCGAGACAAAGGCAGCTTCAAGAAAAGTTAAAGAGATAGATGACCCTAGGTTCCTCGCATATTTTCAGTTAAAATTTGTTTAAATTATGCTACATAAAAAATTTCATTGTTCAATATTCATAAAAAAAAAAATTTGTTTCAAATGTTTTAAAACTAACGGCTGGATCGTTGCTTACAACGACGTTGCGCCACTACTAGCCCATCTGCTTTCAAAGTTGCAAATCGTAACTTTTCGGTTGCAGGTTACAGACCGAGGATGTTTAGACTTTTTTTATTATTAATTTAAGGAATTAACCCTCCACGTTGTGCACGGGTATTGCTCTAGTGAAGATTAAACGTTTATTGGCGAATGAATCGAATCAATCACTTGTTTTATTTATAGAGGAGATGTATCTCTAATGCTCAAGCCAAAAAATTTCATGCAATTTCCAGCAGCCTAATTATGTTACCACACAAATTTTGAATTTTTATGTAAAAATGGTATTTTGGATATTTCTTGAACTACCAGAAAGAGTGAGAGAACAAATCTTTTTGTGCCACATGTTAAGCACAATATGGACCAAAATAGCGGCTCAGGATTTTTCTTTAATTTTCATATTTACCCGAGAAAACTTAAAATCAAGTTGTGTGGTTAAAATAGAAAATGTTACGCGAATAAACAGGCATAACTAATAAAGTACGACTTAATAACAATCCTGATGCGCTTTTTTACCACAATGTTACCATTAAAACGAGTGGTAAAATTAAATATAATCGAGTTGTAATCACAATGCTATGTCAGAAATCGAAATGAGAAATGAGGGTTTTCTATTTTTCACAGATGAGTGACGCCGGTGTGCAAAATGGGTGAACGTATGTGATATATTGCTACTGTTAGTACTTACTGCGACATATCCATGACTAACTACACCACTAAATTGGTAAATGTTCCATGCACCTTGAGAAATTACGAGAAAGTTACGAGCGTTACCATCGCAAACGCTGCGAACTCCGCCTCATCCTGACGTCACGAAGCTAATATCAACAACGCGCGCCTTGTACCGGCCGCACTACAGTAAGGTGTATTGCGAGGTGTTAGAACAGGCTTTCATTTTAAGGGGCGCGATCGCGCTCGCGCTCCACCGCGCACCATAAATTGCGCCATGGTGCGCGCATCATCGCGCTCATAAAAGTGGTTAAAATCGCGTACCAAAGTCTGTGTATTATGTTGAAATGGTGCTCCACTTTTACCGGGATGAGAATCTTCCGCGGATCGCGGAAATCGCGGATTCACAGTCCCAGGGTCGATTTTGTGAAACGTCTAAATTCGTTGAAAGAAATTTGTAGGGGGTTAGAATGTACATTAGGGAATTAGAATTCAATTTTACAGTCAACAGTATCACCAACAAGTACTTCATTTAATGCCATTGTAATATAGTTTGCTTTACAAATAGACACGGCTTGTTACTGTTGAGATTGTCAGACAGTTAGACAGTGGTGTGCGTTATTTGACGCTGCAAGTGTGTGTGGTTGTGTATGCACAGCCGTGTATATAGTACGCATCGAGTCGATCGTTGTTACATCAAAAGCCGCCGCGTCACGCGTGGCCTTGAGGCTAGTTTCCCTGCCCATAGAGTTGCAATGGATCGCGGAGCCCATGACTGGAGTATCTATTCTAGCCCAACTCTTGTGATTCAGTAGCCAATGAGAAATGCAGCTTTCATACAACCCTTCGTCGTATCTTAAGACATTAGCAGACCTTTTAAGGGTGTGATTTCTAGTGAGCTCTCCATCATGCCTCTTAAGGGTGTGATTTTTTAATGGAGCTCTCCATCATGCCTCTTAAGGGATGTGATTATGGAGCGTGAAAAGTCCCCCTATAGTGTTCTAGGCGTCATTAGTAGTCCTCTGCTACTTTTCAAATCTTGAAAGCCTGTAGAACCATTTTGGGAGTGTCTATATTCAGGCCGGTACGGAGATTACGGTACGGCATATTATATTTGCTAATATATTGACTAATCGTGGCGTCAATAAACTCAATATTCACAGAGAGTATAGCTAAGACATGTGTGCTATAGGTATCTAGAATTTTAGAAATTTAATCATCTGTAATTCACTTCCGCGCGCATATATTTGCTATATTGACTAATGTGCGTCAATAAACTCATATTCACAGAGAGATATGAATTCAAGCCGGTACGGGAGATCATTTGCATAATATATTCTAGAACCTATAGACACATGTCTTAGCTATACTCTCTGTAAGTATGAGTTTATTGACGCGGATTAGTCAATATATTAGCAAATATACGCGTACCGTAATCTCCCGTACCGGCCTGAATATAGACACTCCCAACTATTTTGGGCGTGGGATACTTGTTGGATCACTAGCAGATGTACATGAATGTACACGAATACATGTAATGACAGCTGTAGCAGGGTTGACGCTGAATGATACTGGCTTATTTATTATAGTGAATATCGTGGTTTTATCATGTCCTGACGTCATAATGACGTCAGCCGCTGCTTACTACACATGTACGTGAGCAAGCAAAAACGCTCTGACGGTTCACATGTACCGCTTATATGAGAGACATGAGCATGTACACAGGTGCACATAGTGTTACCATCGAATAAAGTTGAAAACGAAAAATCAATAAAATATCATGCACAACGTGGAGAGTACATATTATCAGGAGTAAGATAATATAGGCCTTAATATAACCTATATTATCTTACTCCTGATATTATGGTGGCTTAGGACTGCCATAAGGAAAATAAAAAAATAAAATAAAATAAAAATAAATAAAATGAAAATGAAAAAAAATGAAAATGAAAAAAATGAAAATAAAATGAAAATAAAAAAAATAAAAATAAAATGAAAAAAAATGTAAACAAAATTGAAATCTTTTTCTTAGTGGCCTATCGCTGCCATAGACTGGTACCCGGTCCCACCCTGCTTAGTTACTCGATGGGTATCGAGGTGGGAGTGAGTACCAGTCTATGCAGGATAGGCACTGGTGGAAAACATTTCAATTTTGTTCAATTTTGTTTTCATTTTCATTTCATTTTCACAGTGGCCTATCGCTGCCATAGCCCACAATGCACTTCGTGCTAAGCTGGTGGAGAAGGAGGAAGGGGAGAAGGGAGAAGGTGGTGGAGAAGGAAGAAGGGAGAAGCTGGTGGAGAAGGAGGAAGGGGAGAACGGAGAAGGTGGTAGAGAAGGAGGAGGGGAAAGTGAGAAGGTGGTGGAGAAGGAGGAGAGGGAGAAGCTGGTGGAGAAGGAGGAGGGAGAAGAGGAGAAAGGTGGTGGAGGAGGAAGAGAAGCTGGTGGAAAATGAGGAGGAGAGAAACTGGTGGAGGAGGAAGGAGAGAAGGAGGGGGAGAAGGGAGTGGTGGAGGGACGGGGCGAGAGGAGCTGGTGGAGGAGGAAGGGAGAAGGGGGATAAGGAGGGGAGAAGGGAGCTGGTGGAGAGGAAGGGGAGAAGGGAAAGGTGGTGGAGGAGGGGGAGAAGCTGGTGGAGAAGGAGCAAGGGGAGAAGGGAGAAGGGGTTGTCTATATTCAGGCCGGTACAGGAGATAATTTGCATATTTGTCACATGGTTTGTGTTATAACCAATCAGATGTAATCGCGTGTCGTGACGTCACTTCCAGCTGTGGAGAAGTGTGAAGCATGGTGAGGTAGTGGAGAAGGAGGAGGGAGAGAAGCTGGTGGAGAATGAGGAAGGGGAGAAGGGAGGTGGTGAAAAAGGAGGGGAGAAGCTGTGGAGAAGGAGGAGGGGAGAAGCTGGTGGAGAAGAGAAGGGGAGAAGGGAGAAGGTGGTAGAGAAGGAGGAAGGGAGAAGCTGGTGGAGGAGGAAGGGGAGAAGAAAGAAGGTGGTGGAGAAGGAGAGAGGGGAGAAGCTGGTGGAGAAGGAGGAGGGGAGAAGAGAAGAGGTGGTGGAGGAAGGGAGGAGGGGGAAAGCTGGTGGAGAAGGAGGAGGGGAGAGAGAGAAGGTGGTGGAGGAGGGAGAAGCTGCGTGGAGAAGGAGGAGGGGGAGAATCTGGTGGAGAAGGAGGAAAGGCGGAGAAGGAGGGGAGAAGGGAGTGTGGAGAAGGAGGGAGAAGGGAGAAGCTGGTGAGAAGGAGGAGGGGAGAAGCTGGTGGAGAAGAGGGAGGGGAGGGAAGGGAGAAGTGGTGAGAAGGAGGAGGGGAGAAGCTGGTGAGGAGAAGGGGGAGAAGGGAGAAGGTGGGTGGAGGAGGGAGAAGGAAGAAGGTGGTGAGGAGGGGGAAAAAGCTGGTGGAGAAGGAGGAAGGAGAGGAGGGGGAGAAGGGAGCTGGTGGAGGAGGAGGGGGAGAAGGAAGAAGGGGATAAGAGGGTGGAGAAGGGAGCTGGTGAAGGAGGGGAGAAAGGAGAAGGTAGTGGGGGAGGAGGGGGAGAAGCGGTGGAGGAGAAAGGTGGAAGAGGGAGAAGTGCGTGAAGGAGGGGAGAGCTGGTGAGAAGGGAGAGGAGAAGGAGATGGTGTGAGAAGGAGGGAGAAGCTGGTGAGAAGGAGGGGGAAGGAGAAGTGGTGGAGGGGGAAGCTGGTGGAGAAGGAGGAGAAGCTGGTGGAGAAGGAGGAAGGGAGAAGGAGGGGGAGAAGGGAGCTGTGTGGAGGGGAGAAGGGAAGCTGGTGGAGAAGGAGGAGAGGAGAAGCTGGTCGTAGCTCTTCCTTCTCCACCAGCTTTTCCCTTCTCCCCCTCCGCTTCTCTACCAGCTTCTCCCCTCCTTCTCCCCTTCTCCTTCTTTCACCAGCTTCTCCCTCCTCCCAACCTTCTCCCTCTCCCCCCTCCTCCTCCACCAGCTCCCTTCTCCCCCTCTTATCACTTCTCCCTTCTCCCCCTCGCTCCTCCACCTAACTCCCTTCTCCCCTCCTTCTCCCCTCCCTCTTTCTCCACCAGCTTCTCCCCTCCTTCTCCACCCAGCTTCTCTTCCTCCTCCACCACCTTTTCCCTTCTGCCCCTCCCTAATTTCTCACCCAGCTTCTCCCCTCCTTCTCCACCACCTTCTCCCTTCTCGCCCCCATCTTCTTTCCACAGCTTCTCCCCCTCCTTCTCCCACCTTCTCCCTTCTCCCCTTTCTCCTTCTCGCCAGCTCTTCTCCCTCTCTCTTCTCCACCACCTGTTCTCCCTTCTTCCCTTCTTCCTTCTATACCAGCTTCTCCCCTCCTTCTGCCACTAGTTCCTCCCCCTCCTCTCACCACCTTCTCCCCTCCTCCTTCTCCACCAGCTCTCCTCCTCTTTCTCACCACCTCCCTTCTCCCTCCTCCTTCTCCACAGCGTCTCCCTCCTCACCACCTTCTCCTTCCCCCTTCCTGCCTCCTTCATCTTCTCCTCCCTCTTCTCCCAGTTTCTCCTTCTCCCCTTCCTCATTTCTCCACAGCTCTCCCCTCCTCCTCTCCACAGCTCTCCCCTCCTCCTCTCCTCCTTCTCCACCACCTTCTCCCTTCTCCCTCCTCATTCTCCACCAGCTTCTCCCCCTCCTCCTTTCTCCACCAGCTTCTCTCTCCATCTTCTCACCACTTCACCATGCTTCGCACTTCTGCACATAAGATCGCTTTGCGCATACAGAGCTCTGGAAGTGGACGTCACGAACACGCGATTACATCGATTGGTTATAACCAAACCACAGTGACAAAATATGCAAATGTATCTCCTGTACCCGGTCTGAATATAGACACCACAAGGAGAGGGGGGGAGAAGGAGGAGGGGAGAAGGCTGGTGGAGAAGGAGGCAGGGGGGAGAAGCTGGTGGAGAAGGAGGGGAGAAAGGGAACGTGGGGGAGAGGATGGAGAAAGGGAGAAGTGGGTGGAGAAGGGAAGGGGGAGAAGCTGGTCGAAGCTTCCTCTCTCTACCAGCTCTCTCCCTCCTTCTCACCAGCCTCTCCCCTTCTCCCCTTCTTTCCTTCTGCACAGTTTCTCCCCTTCCTTCTCCCTTTCCTCCTTCTCCACCAGCTTCCCCTCCTCTTCTCACAGCTTCTCCCTCCTCCTTCTCCACCAGCTTCTTCCCCTCCTCACCACCTTCATCCTTCTCCCTCCTCCTTCTCCACCAGCTTCTCCCCTCCTCCTCCACAACCTTCTCCCCTCTCCTTCTCCACCAGCTTCTCCCTCCTCCTTCTCCAGCACCTTTCTGCCTCTTCCCCGCTCCTCCTTCTTTACCACTTCTCCCTTCTCCGCCCTTCCTCCTCTCCACCACGCTTCTCCCTTCCTCTTCATGCCGACCCACGCTTCTCCCTCTCCCGTCCCGCTTCTTCGAACGCGGAGCGGCTCGGCCGGCTCGCTCCTTCTCCACCGAGCTGTCTCCCTCCTCCGTTTTCTCCACCGCGCTCTCCGCTTCTACACCGTTCGCTGTCTCTCCACCACTTCTCCGCCCCTCCTCCACCACCTTTCTCCCTTCTCCCCTCCTCCTCCACCAGCTCCCTTCTCCCCTCCCTTATCCCTCTCCCTGTTGGTCCCCTCCTCCTCCAGCAGCCTCACCTTTCCCCCTCCTTCTCGCCTTCCTGCCTTCTCCACCGAGCTCTCCCGTCCTCATTTCCACCAGCTTATCTCCCTCCTCACCACCTTCTGCCCTTCCCTCCTCGTCCAGCAGCTTCTCCCTTCCCTGCCTTGCTGCTACCACCTTCTCCGTTAGTTAACTCCCCTTCCCCTTCTCCACACCTCTCCCTTTCCTCCTTCCTCTCCTTCTCCACCAGCTTAGCACGAAGTGCGTGCATGCGCTGTGCGGGCTTATGGCAGCGCGTAGGCCACGGCTGAAAACTGAAATGAAAATTGGAAACCACAATGAGAAATACGAAATGAAATGATGTTTTTTCACAGTGGCTATCGCTTCCGATGAGGACTGGTACCCATCCCACCCTCGCATCAGTCCCATCGCGTACGTACAGCTAGAGTTAGAGGCTCGCACGAGGGCGCCGCCGGCTGCGCAGTCCTATCGGGCAGCGATAGGCCACTGTGAAAACATTTGCAAATTTTGTTGTACAGTCGTTTTCTTTTCATTCTTCCCATTTGCGATTTATTTATTTCCATTCCCGTTTTGTCTTCTCCATTTTTTATCTTCATTTTTCATTCATTTTCATTTTCATTTGTTTCCATTGTTCTCATTTCATTTCATTTATTTTATTTTTTTACATTTCCTGTATGGCGTCCGTAGCCACCATAGATCCTTCCTTAAAAGTCTAAACGCGGGCAGCACACTTCACACATTTCAGTTGGCTGCGTAAAGCGATTTTCGTGGTCGCCACAAAAATGGCCAGGTGTGGCGGTGGGCCGGCAACGCACCACTCCAGCGCACAGAAATAACGAGCCAACGAAATGGTGAAGTTGCTGCTGCTGCTTAAGAGAAGATAGGATTGCAATATCTTATAAACAACATTTAGATTCACCACGAACGAATTTATCCTAAAATAAAAACCGTTTGATTAAATAGCAGTTAGGTATATAAACATAATTGCACTTTTGTGATTAGGCCTCGGTCTCGTAAGTGTAACGTGCAAAATTAATTGGCAAAAGCGCAACTTCATCAGGATGGCAGCACAAACTTGGGGTGTCATGTCACAGGCACTTGGAGCGTTTCAATAAAATATATATGCACAAATCAAATAATGAAATCTGGGGTTCATACCTGAAAGTCTTAATTGTTTGCGCTGACTTCTCTTTCACTTATGGGCGAATTTAGGGTGCGACAATTCTCGTAAATGCCGTCCAAATGCTCCATCGCAACACTACGCTGGCTGCCGGCACGCTAGCTAGGCTGACGACCGACACATAATATATAGGCAGGTAGGAGAAGCCGATTGCGGCAAAATTCGGCTTGACGCTCGCCGTTCGGTTCACGCGAATCACAGCACAATAATTCAACCATTCTACTCCATCCTTTGTTTCCGTATTTGAAGTGTTGAACAACAGTGTTCACTGTGTTATAACAAGTGGCCGCGCAGGAGCGATCAGGGGCTCATGCTGGTGTCTACGTGTTCTGCTGATAAATTCATTTGTAGGCATGAGCAAGACGTCCGTATATCATACGTTCATTTCTAACTCCCACAAGAAAAAAACACTTCAAACTAGTGTAATAAATTCGGATAGATGGTCGGGCCGCTATCAAAGGCATCGTTGCAGGG
>NW_014582057.1:0-493 GCF_000485595.1 Priapulus caudatus
TAATTCTGTATTGCAATGCGGATCGTATCGTGAGTTACCCGTATCATCCCAACCACTAACACCCAACACATCGGTGTCGGCACTCTTACTACGAGATGACCTCCGCCCGACGGAACCTACCTGTAGTCGCACTCGTTGCAGACGGCGCGCACGAACTCGCGCGCCGGCGTCGCCTCGTTGACGCGCGGACGGTAGTTGACGCACGAGACGTTCGAGACGAGGTAGGAAGCGCGGACCGTGGATGCCGCGACGCGCTGCAGCGTTGACGCTCGCAGACAACACGACGTCGTCACCAGGGCCTGCGTGGTAGACGCGTCAATGACGTTACGTTAGACACCAACACATGGAAATATTTCTTGAATGTATTACAGTTGAAAGAAGCCTGCGGGGCACCATGTAAGCACCCTGCATTGATGGGGGAGGGGGATGGTCTCAGGGCATGTTCCCCCACCCAAAATAATAAAAACATGTTGATGTCTAGACGTAACGCGGC
>NW_014582057.1:5052-5461 GCF_000485595.1 Priapulus caudatus
CGATGTGTAAGCATTTACATGTTTGGTAGAGTCCCGGTTAAGTGAACAGTTCTCGCTATGTTTTCTAGTTTCTGTTAAAAGTATCGCAATATATCAAGAGCTAATAATACTATATTAGCTATTATCTAGAGAGCTATCAAGAGAGCTATCTAGAGAGCTTAGATTAGCTATCAAGAGCTATTATTAGCTCTTGAATATATGCATCGTATCGTGAAAGATCTTAGAATTCTGTATCGCGATGCGGATCGTATCATGAGTTACCCGTGTCATCCCAACCACTAACACCCAACACATCGGTGTCGGCACTCTTACTACGAGATGACATCCGCCCGACGGAACCTACCTGTAGTTGCACTCGTTGCAGACGGCGCGCACGAACTCGCGCGCCGGCGTCGCCTCGTTGACGCGC
>NW_014582057.1:6806-7095 GCF_000485595.1 Priapulus caudatus
GATTGTCCGGGGGGTGATTGTCCGGGGGGTATTTGTCCTAGAACTAAGCATTTACATGTTTGGTAGAGTCCCGGTTAAGTGAACAGTTCTCTCTATGTTTTCTAGTTTCTGTAAAAGTATCGCAATATATCAAGAGCTAATAATACTATATTAGCTATTATCTAGAGAGCTATCAAGAGAGCTATCTAGAGAGCTTAGATTAGCTATCAAGAGAGCTATCAAGAAAGCTATCTAGAGAGCTATCTAGAGAGCTGTCTAGAGAGCTATCTAGAGAGCTATCTAGAGAGCT
>NW_014582057.1:8211-16970 GCF_000485595.1 Priapulus caudatus
GCGGGGGGGGGGGGGGGGCGGGGGGGATCAAAATGTTATCAGACGACTTACTCTTCACACGTCAGTGGGAAAGCACATTTTCATGGTCCTTTCATAATAGCCATAAAAATGCGTAGGTCACCGCTAAACAAAAAAGGTTTTCAATTGCTCCGTCAGACCAGATGTCTCTGAAAAAGTCTAAAATCTGCCCTGTGGGCCTATTGACCTTTCGCCGTCCGTGACCTCCAATTTCGGCAGCAAGTGATGGCTGTTTCTCTACCATGATGCTAATACACCCGACCATCACGACGCCTAGCATCGCAGCCGTTTAGATTCGTGCCGCAATTCTGCATTCCTCCCTATACCTTTAAGTTATAGGAGTGAATGTTCCCCCTTATTTTACAGCACCCTCGACGCTTTGACCTTTGACACCCCAGCTTCGACATCCACCGTTTTTGATTACCCCCACGTCGCCGAATATCCGTGACCGTACGTCGCAGCGGTTAAGATTTGTGCCCAACTTGTTGAGCGACGCGGAGACGGACGGACGGACGACGGACGGACGGACGGACGGACGCACGGACGGACGAATCATGGCGATCTACAAGCTGCATCTGACATTGTCAAGATGAGCCTAAAAAGCAACATAATCAATTGTATATGGATAAGAGACATCTGTACATGGTAATTATAACACATGCCCATATTAAATTAGGGGTGAGACATATCTCATCGATACATAGTGTATCGCCGATTAAACTTCGACGATGGCTTTGACCATTGGACATCGATAGACGCATCGAACTCTACTGATAATAATCCATATGCACTTGGAAGCATAGTTTCATGCCGAAAACAAAGGAAACTAAATGAAACTATTCACAGTTCAATAGCCAGTTGTTTACTAAGGCATTACATGTTTCGGTATGCAGTCCGTTAAGTGAACTCTATGTCTCTAGTTCGTTTAAAAGTATCACAATAATCAAAGCATTAACCCAGAGCGCTACAACGCTGAAATAGGAAAAAAAAAAAAAAAAAAACCAGTTGGTGTCGTTCCAATTAATAAAAGTTTACCTACCTTATTTTTGATACAATTCTCTACCGCGCAATATTATATTACAGGAGTCATAGGCTTAGCCAATATAAGAATCAACCGCCTTGTCTCCTACAAGTTTCCTATAGCTGAGATATTAAACGATAAAATCGAAGTACTTCTAGTAATGCTAGCGGCATATCACACAGTAACCACGCCTCATCGTGGCGTTTAGTGGACTCTAATGTTGCTCCTTCGACAAAGCTTCGCATGTTCGTCGTCATGATAATGAGATGAATCATATATAGCCGAATAAAAAACTCTCTCAATGTTGATTGCCTTGCTTTCTCTTCCGTCTCTCAGGTTACGCATTGCTCCTGCCGATGTGGCTGCTGCCTGATTTAAGCACCTTCCTCCCCCCCCCCTCCACTACCGCCCACTCGCTCACACCCCCCCCCCCCCCCCACGACCCAACTCTACTGCCCCAGAACGGTACCCGCCACCCCCCGCCCGCCCCCCCCCCCCCCCCCCCCTTGCTTGTCATTCCTATGAATCTCGTCCTGAATTTGACGGTGCACAGCTGCTATACATACTCACAATGTCGATCTTACACCCGGCCCGTATGCAGGGGGGAGTGGAGCGGGCGGGTGCCGCATTCACTGCAGGAGCTGGGCGACCAGCACGACCTACGTTAGCTGTAGTAAACTCAGTAGTAATGAAGTAATGAGTCAGCGCTCCAAGCGGCGACCGCAAGCAACATTAGCAGTCAGTAAACGCGGGATAGGCGTGTTACTGTGTGATATGCCGCTAGGATTACCTAGAAGTACTCAATTTTTATCGCTTTATATCTCAGCATAGGAACATCGTAGAGACAAGCAGTTGATCTTATATTGGCTAGCTATGACTCCTGCATAATATTCCGGTATCAAAATAAGGTAGGTAAACTTTATTAATTTTGCTGAAACGACACCATGGTTTTCTTATTTCAGCGTTGTACGCTCAGGGGTTAATGGGCTCTTGAATATATGCATCGTATCGTGAAAGATCTTAGAATTCTGTATCGCGATGCGGATCGTATCGTGAGTTACCCGTATCATCCCAACCACTAACAACCCAACACATCGGTGTCGGCACTCTTACTACGAGATGACCTCCCGCCCGACGGAACCTACCTGTAGTTGCACTCGTTGCAGAGCGGCACGCACGAACTCGCGCGCCGGCGTCGCCTCGTGACGGCGCGATCGCGTATGTGACGCACGAGACGTTCGAGACGACGGTAGGAAGCGCGGACCGTGGATGCCGCGAACGCGCTGCAGCGTATGACGCTCGCAGACAACACGACGTCGTCACCAGGGCCTGGTGGTAGACGCGTCAGTGACGTTACACGTTAGACACCCAGACATGGAAATATCTCTGAATGTATTACAGTTGAAAGGCCTGCGGGGCACCATGTAAGCACCCTGCATTGATGGGGAGAGGGATGGTCTCAGCGGCATGTTCCCCCACCGCCAATAATCAAAACATTTTGATTTCTAATAGAGTTCCTGCTAGTTGAGCAATTTTCAGGCAGTTTTGTAGCAACATAACACCAAGGTCTTGAGGAAATTCTCATATGATATGTATGATATCTGCTTTTTCCCATACATCGTAGATCTGAGAAGAACACATCTCCATATAATGTAAATGTTTAGTTTTTTATTTATTTTTAAAACCCACACAAGACCTTTTCCAGGATGGAAATCCAGCTAAGAAGAAACTCTAACATGCACATATAACCACTCATGTTTAGCAATGATCGCCAAGTATTCAGGTTAATTTTAATAAGGGTGGCAGAGTGATATAATAACCAATAATTAATACACAATATTGTAATAATTTATAAATAAAACTCTTTCAGTAAGCAACAACTTACTTCAGTGCCATTCCTGGCTAGGTGCAGTGGCGCACCTGTACAGTGTGAGAGTTTGTGACGTCTGCTGCTGGTTAGTGAGCGCTTTTTTGCTGTCTGTACGTCTGCTATGGACGACAAACATCCTGTAAGGCATACGTCTTCGGCACAGATGGTAGATATACGTGGTAGTGTATTAGTATCAAATGGAGCAAGCATTCCAGTACGTAGAGCATCATGGCACGTAAACGAATCCCTACGCCGAGTCAGTTCCGCCAAACACTAGATGCTCATTTAATTTATAGCAATCTCTGTTTGTGCCCAACTGTTGACGCACGGACGAACGGACGCGACGCTCATGTGATTCTACAAGCTGCATCTGACTATGTCAGATGAGGCTAAAAATACTCACACTGTTTCGTCGTATACACAACATACACTTTATTCATGTTAAATAAGCTACAGTGCAAGCTCTATGCTGTGCTTGAAACTTTGCCAGCTCTTGACGCATATTTCTACAGAGTTTCTTGCCAAACACAATTGCAAAACACATGAAAGTGTCAATGACACTGTAGCTCACCCACAAACAAGTGCCGCGGAGCGACAGCGCTCATCTTAACGTCTACTGCGGTGAGTCTGTGTGTGGAGTGGTGAGATTCTAGTAAACCCTGTTAGTCCCAAATGTGTTCACATACACGCCGAAACAGTGGAATGGCACAGGGATGGTATCAGGAACCTTCTCAAAGGAATGTTCGTTGGGATCATTATGAAGTTGCCACGAGATGGCGAGTACGTTTAAGTGTCTTCAGATTAAAGATGGAAGCTCCCATCGTACGTAGTAGCAACAACTATTTGCAAGACAGAATAGTTAAGCACTCAGTCACATTTACCTACGCAAGCCTACAGGCTGCAATAGAGAGCTGCCACCCTGTAACAATTAACGCAGGAAAAACTACACGTATCACCAACAATGCACTGCCAGTAGACACTGGCAGTGGCATACGTTACATGTAACATACTATATACTGACAGTACAGAATGATCAGAAATTATACGATTTAAGAAGCATAAACCTTCTTCAACCAAATTTAGCTTTGAAATTTCACTGTGACATTGTAGCCTCATACATCCAGGGCATGTATAGATTCTACTAGCAAAAAGCGGCAGTCAAATTCTTTTTAACAGACAGTAAACAAATCCAATGTTTAACCCTCCTCTTGAGGGTCAAAAGGTTATCCGACACTTACTATTCGCATGTCAGCAGAAGGGACATTTCATGGTCCTTTCAAATAAAGCCATAAAAATGCTAGGTCACCTGCTGAAACAAAAAAGTTTTTCAATCGCTCGTCAGACGCATGTCCTCAGAAAATGTCTAAAATCTGCCCTGTGCCCATTGACCTTTGACCTGTGACCTCCAATTTCGGCACAGTGATGGCTTTTCCTACCATGATGCTATACACCGACTTATCACGAGCCTCAGGTCGAGCCGTTTAGATTTGTGCCGCAATTCTGCATTGCCTCCTATACCTTAAGTTAAGGAGTGAATGTTCCCCTTCTTTTACACCTCTGACCTTTGACTTTGACCCCCAGCTTCGACATCGCAACTCGTTTTGACGATCCCCCCCAACGACCCGAATATTGTGACCGTACGTCGAGCGGTTAAGATTTGTGCCCAACTGCTTGACGGACGGACGGACGCACGGACGACCGACGCGGACGGACGGACGATCATGCGATTCTACAAGCTGCATCTGACTACGTCAGTTGAGCTAAAAAGGACACAAATGAGTGAGTAAGAAGAAGTCAGTTTTAATTGAGGCAACCATCGAGGTACATTATAGAAACGATTGTCATCTGTATATCGCAATAATAATTTATAAACCAATAAATCACAATTTGTGACTATAGATGGCGCTACACCCGCTTTGTAGCGACGGCATTCAAATAAACAGGTTATGCTGCCGTTCCAACATGTTTGTAAATATTTACTCTAATATAGACGTTTATCGCAAGGTGGAGAGGAAATACCAATTTTGCATTAAAGATATTGTCAAGGAAATGCTTGTAAAACGAACCAGACGTAATGTGACACCACAGACTGTTTGTGTTTATATAGATTCTATATAATTGCCAAACCCTACCTAATTTGCATAATTTTTTTTAATATCAAAACCCCTAGCCCTTATTCATTCACATACCAAAATGAGCAAAATCCGTTGAACCTGAACTGACTTATGGCAATTCCGCATTTTTGCCAAAAAATCACCAGTGCTCGAAGTATGTCGACTGGCGTCATAAATAGGACGTTCCATATGGAGCATAGCAGTAACAACTACACCCCATTTCAAACATGTGGGTCAAAACGGTTCCTGAGTTATCGATTGCACAAAACCAAATGTTGACGGATCGGACGGACGACGGACGGACGTACGACGACCCAGGGAATAGCTCAGCTTGCCGATGTCAAGGTGAGTCTAAAAAATGACAAACCGGTTACTATTGCTACGCCACTTGACGGAATGTTGCAGCTACACGACAAGACCAATTTTACTTCGAATACTTTCTAGACATCAACGAGGCATCTAACTTGCGTGCAAAAGAGTGCACTCTAGTGGACGAATTTAACTGAAGAAAATGCCAAAAAAGCCTTTTCTAGAGACCAAATAGTGGCAACGGTAAACAATTTGCGGATGCTACTGTTGTATGCCTCCTTGAGGATCGTGGCGGCGTTGTCATGATGAAGCAGCTTCTGAAGGTGGATTGATTCACACATCTTGCTTCATACTGGACAGTCGCAGGACAAAGCGATGACAACGACATTATAACGAGATATACCGCGATAAGCAGAGCATAAATACGCGATGACTTTATACAAACGTAACGACCCGCTGGGGGGGGCACTCTGCCTCATGACTGGGGTAGCGGCGTGCTCGGGACCTTGAAACCTTAACGCATGTCGAACAGACCGTCTATGCGCCCCTAAAATACCGACCGCTGCCCAATATACTGGCACAAACAAAGACGCGCAGAGCGTTGCTTATAATATAAACCTCACATTTCAGTCGTGCGTTCGTGACGTTTGTTAGCCCAAGTATAACAAAATCGAATCCACAATTTGTGCCGTATGAATGCCGCTATACCCGCTTGTAGCGAGGCGTTTGAAATAAAGTAGGCTTATGCAGGCGTTCCGACCATGAGTTTGTAATCTTTACTCTAATATAGACGTTTTATCGCAGGGTGGAGAAGAAATACCAATTTTGCATTAAAGATATTGTCAATGAAATCTTGTAAAACGAACCAGACGAGTGTGACACCACAGACTGTTTGTGTTTATATAATATGCTATATAATTGCAAAACCCTACCTAATTTGCATAATTTTTTTTAAATATCAAAACCCCTAGCCCTTATTCATTCACATACCAAAAATGAGCAAAATCCGTTGAACCTGAACTGACAAATGGCAATTCCAATTTTTGCCAAAAAATCGCCGTGGCTCGAAAGTACGTCAACAGGCGTGCTTCAAAATAGGACGTTCCATATAGGAGCATAGCAGTAACAACTATACCCAATTTCAAACATGTGGGCCAAACGGTTCCTGAGTTATCGTTGACCGAAACCAAATGTGGACGGACGTACGACGCACGACGACCCATGGCAATAGCTCAGCTTGACGATGTCAAGGTGAGCTAAAAATGCATGTATCCTGTAATGTATGGGCCCTGATTATAGCTGATATATTCAAAATTTAGAAATGCTACGTTAGAAGATAGCTTTGAGCGTATTATGTATAAAAATTCAAATTTTTGATGAGGTACTTTGAAAATTATGGACGTTACTCAAACATTCTTTGACATGGTTTTTGAGATAAAAATACAAGTGCTAAATTGAGGATAACTGTCAATTTATAACAAGTTAGATGCACGGTGTGTTCCCATAATAATCAATTTTCAAAATTGTCATTTAAAAGAAAATAATACATTAAATTATTAGAGTTACGGACGTTACCAAATATTTTTGACTTCACATTTGTTTCTACAGATTATTTTTGACTTCTAAAAATAGATTAGCCTTGCAATCTTTGCATTAGAACGTAGCTAGGCTATAATATGTGCGCTTTGTAAATGTTTGTTTGAAGGTACGAAACAATTTTGGACAAATTCTTTTTCGGACGTGACTGTTGACAGTTTGACAAAAGTCATATTTGAACGTGACTATTCACATTTACTGATGGAACCGAGCTGAATATCCGTTATCGCAGGAGGAGGTTCCACTCCCAAGGGGTCTACTAAATTACTATCACTTGTATTGTATCAACCACTATGGCAATCAACCAGACTGGGACTTGTACCCGTGTCCCGCCAACTAATCAAACACAATGGGATGGATGGAAAACATGCAGACATCCACCATACGAGCAACAGCAGAGCAGCACCTGCAGCATTAGCCGCCACACAAACACACATCAACCGTTATTCAGCCTATTTGAGTAAAAAGACCAAAAGCACAAAGGAAGACCATTAATTGTGACTGTAGTCATTTGTCGCTAAATTTATGGTTGCAATGTAAATATCCTAAAATATCAAGTTGAAATCTCAAACATATAGCTCAAAGGTAGACTAACAACTGTATACAATTTGAAACATGTGGGTCAAACGGTTCTTGAGTTATCATTGACCATAGACAGAGACTGAAATGCATAGTGAAATTGCCAAAAATCTACATAATAAAAAAAAATATCAAAACTCCTGTGATATGTTTTGGGGGCAAGTCGTCATTCATTTACATACCAAAAATGAGCAAAATCCGTTGAACCTGAACTGAGTTATGGCCATTTCCATTTTTGCCAAAAAGTGGGCGTGGCTCGAGGTAGGCGAACTGGCGTGCCCCAACATAGGACGTTCACATCTCTGCCATAGGAGTAACAACTGTATACAATTTGAAACATGTGGGTCAAACGGTTCTCAAGCTATCGTTGACCGTAGCCAAATGTTGACGGACGAACGGACGTACGGACGTACGGCGTACGACGCCCTATGGCAATAACTTATCTTGACGATGTCAAGTTGAGCTAAAAATGACAAACCGGTCACCATTGCTACGCCACTTGACGGAATGTTGCAGCTACACGACAAGACCAATTTTACTTCGAATACTTTCTAGACATCAACGAGGCATCTAACTTGCGTGCAAAAGAGTGCACTCTAGTGACGAATTTAACTGAACAAAATGCCAAAAAAGCCTTTTCTAGAGACCAAATAGTGCAGCGGTAAACAATTTGTGGATGCTTACTGTTGTATGCCTCCTTGAGGATCGTGGCGGCGGCGTTCGTAATGATGAACAGCTTCTGAAGAGGATTGATCAGCATCTTGTTCATACCTGGACAATCGCACGACAAAGGCATGACAACGACATTATAACGAGCATATACGCGATAACGAGCATAATACGCGATGACTTTATACAACGTAACGACCCCGGGGGGCACTCGCCTCGGAACTGGGTAGGGGGGTGCCTCGGGGACCTTGAAAACCTGACCATGTCGCAAACCGCTTTGCGCCCTAAAATACACCCTGACAAAATATACGGCACAAACAAGAGCCGCAGAGCGTTGCTATATATTATAAACTCAACATTTCAGTCGTGCGTTGTGACGTTTGTTAGGCCCAAGTATGTTCGCATATGGGTGCTTCTGAGCTATTGAGTATAGTTTTTGTGACAAGGTCTAAAAAAATAATGAAAGTGTCAATGACAGTGTAGCTCACCACAAAAAAGGACACAAATGAGTGAGTAAGAAGAAGTCAGTTTTAATTGAGCAACCATCGACGTACATTATAGAAACGATTGCCATCTGTATATC